>NW_022196915.1:69006654-69016178 GCF_008632895.1 Mastomys coucha
ACAAAAAAAAAAAAACATGCTGCACATTTGCTACACGTGTGTTGCAATTCCTGCATGTTTCCTGGTTGATAGAACAGGCTCTCTGAACCCTCATGATCCTAGGTTAGTTGACTCTCTGGGTCTTCTTGTGGTGTCCATGACCTCTCTGACTTGCTCACTTCTATCCTTTACTCTTCCAGAAGACTCCCTGGGCTCTACTTGATGTTTGCCTGTGTGTCAACTGAAACTGCCTCCATCCACCAAAACCATCTTCCACCATGATTGTGTAGGCTTCATCCTAGAGATGCAGGGATATTTCAATAAACAAAAATCTATCAACATAACCCACCATACAAACTGAAAGAAAGCAATCATGTGATATCTCATTAGATGCTGAAAAGGCCTTTGATAAAGTCCAACACTGCTTCATCTTAAAAGTCTTGGAGAAATCAGGAATACAAGGCACTTACCTAACAACAATAAAAGCAACTTAAAACAAGACATTAGCCTTTATGAAATTAAATGGAAAGAAACTTTAAGCAATTCCACTAAAATCAGAAGGAAGACAACACTGCCCACTCTCTATTTATCTGTGAAATCTATTTAATATAGTACTTAAAATTCTAGCTAGAACAAGAGGATAAAGTAGATCAAGAGGATACAAATTGGAAAGGAAGAAGTCAAATATCACCATTCTCAGATTATATGAGAATAAATATAAATGACACCCAAAGCTCTACCAGAGAACTCCTACTGTTAATATACACCTTCAGCTAGATGGCTGGATATAAAATTAACTTTAAAAAAGTAGCATTCTTTTATACAAAGAAGAAATGATCAGAGAACGATAACCCTTTATAATAGCCACAAAAAATATAAAATATCTTTGCTTAATTCTAACCAAGCAAGTGAAAGACCTGTGTGACAAGAACTTCAAATGTCTGAATGATAATTTCTTTATGCCACAGACTGATGCTTCTTTAACCATTAATCCAATGAAACCTCCTAATAGTATGGAACTTGTCATAACAGAGACTCATAACACATCAAAATCTTGGAGATAAAAGAATGATAAGACATAATTGAGACTACTGAATCATCCACTTTTGGGTATCCTCAAAAGAAAATAAGAAAAAACGAACTGTAAGGAATATAGAGTCAGAGGATGAAAAGAAGCATTACAAAATTCTTTGGATGCAGCACATATATTGCAAACATGAAAACATAGGAGTTTTAGTCATCTGTGCACCTGCACACGCACACATGTATATGTACACACAGAGAGAGAGAGAGAAGGAGAGAGAGAGAGAGAAAGAGAGAGAGAGAGTAATGAATAGGAATATAAGGATGTAATAATAATAATATATAAGTTAAAAGTTTCAAAATTAAAATAAAAATACATAATCAAAGTATTTTCCTTTTATTACCTTTGATGTTCAAAGAGATGTTATCCTGCCCACCAATACTAGCATTCTTACTAAACTAATTTATGCTATCAATATTTTCATCTTCTCTACTAAATATGGCATTGCTTTATTACTTATCAGTTGAAATGTAAACTGACAAATAAATTATAAGTATAAGACAATACAGTATCTTATAATTTATTTAAATATTCTCTAGAAAAATATTCTATTTTTACTCAGGCTTCATAAAATTAATTTTCAACATTTTACTCAGAGTATTAACTAGGAAATATTATGTGATTATGATTAATTTCTTTAGCAATGTTTGACAAGCATCAAATCTCAACAGAGCTCCCAGGGTCTCAACCACCAACTAAGGACTGCACATGGTGGGTCTGATTGTTCTGGCATCATGTGTATAGTAGAGGATTGCAAGTTCGATCATCAATAGGAGGAGAGGACCTTGGCCCTGTGAAGGTTCTGTGCCCCAGTGTAGGGGAATGCCAGGGCCAATAAGTGGGAGAGGGTGTGGTGGCAGGTATGGAGAGTGAGGAGGCAACAGGGGTTTGTTCTTGTTGTTTGTGTTTGTTTGTTTGTTTGTTTGTTTGTTTTTTGGAGGGGAAACTGGGAAAAGAGAAATTTACATGTAAATAAAAAAATATCTAAAAAAAAGTCATTCAGAATCCAAAGAATGCAAGAATTATTTTGTTATTTTATAACTCTGGTTGTAAACAGCAGTTTACAGATATTTAAAGTATACTGAATATTTTAAATTATAATTTAGCTTATCATGTTGAAGGGGTGCCTTAAGCTATTTTTTAATTAGTTATTTATTTATATTCTAGTCATTGCCCCTCTTGGTCCTCCCTCCCTCACTTCCTTATCCCATTCCTTCTCTCCCTTGTCTCTGTGTGCTCCCCCACACCGTCTCCCCCTGGGGCCTCAAGTCTCTCAAGGATTAAGCACCTCTCCTCCCACTGAAGCCTGATCAGGAAGACCTCTGCTACATATGTTTCAGGGAGCTTTGACTGGCCAGTGTAAGCTACTGTTTGGTGGCTCAGTCTCTGGGAGCTTACTGATGTCTGTGTTAGTTGAGACTGTTGGTATTTCTATGGTAGTCTCTCTTCCCTTCACCCTATTCAATCCTTCCTCTAAGTCAACCATAGAGTTCCCCAATTTCAGTCCAATGGTTGGATGTAAGTGTCTGCATCTGTCTCAGTCAACTGCTGCTTAGACCTCTCAGAAGACAGCCATGCTAGGCTCCTCATCTGTAAGCACATCATAGCATCAATAATAGTGTCAGGCCTTGGTACACCCCACCCCACCATGATCCCAAGTTGGGCTGGTCATTGGACTGCCTTTCCTTTAGCCTCTTCTCCATTTTTATTCCAGTAGTTCTTTTAGACAGAAAAAATTCTGGGTCAGAAATTTTTACTGTAGTTTAGTAAACCTGTCAATCCATTTGCTACCCTGTCTTTCTACTGGAGGTAGACTCTTTGAATTCCCTTTCCCCAATGTTGGTCATTTTCTCTAAGGTCATCCCCATTGAGTACTGAGAGTCTCTTATCTTCTGGGTCTCTGATATTTTCTAGAGTGTCTCCCCCTACCTCCAACTCCTAGGCTCTCTCCTGATCCCCCTCCTAATATCTCTCTATGTTCTCCTTTCCCTTCTCTCTCCCCACTCCCACACAGGTACCTCCTCCCTCTGCCTCCCCTGATTATTTCAGAAGGAATAATCCCACTTCTAAGTGGGACTGAAGATTCTTTTCTTGGGCCTTTCTGCTGTTTACACTTCTTATGGTCTGTAGGTTATATTCTTGGCATTCTATACTTTTTGGCTAATATTCATTTATCAGTGAATACCTACCATACATGAGTTACTTCATTCAGGATTATATTTTCTAGTTCTATTTGCCATTAAAATGCATGATGCTCTTATGTTTAATTTCCAAATTGTATTCCATTGTGTAAATGAACAACGTTTTCTGTATCCATTCTTTGGGTGAGGGACATCTGTGTTGTTTCCAGCTTCTGGCTATAACAAATAAGTTTTCTATGTAAATGGTGGGGCACATGTCCTTGTTGTATGGTAGGATATCTCTTGGGTATATGCTCAAGAATGGTATGCTTGGCACTGTTTTTGTTTTGTTTTGTTTTCCTTGAGAGAAAACACTTTTTTTTTGTTTAGTTTTTGGCTTTAATGATTTGTTTTATTTTGGCTTGATTTTTTAATATAGTACATTCTGGTCAGGGTTTCCCCTCCTTCAACTCTTCCCAAGTCTTTCCCACTTCCCTAACCACCCAATTTCATGTCTTTTCTTTCACTCTTTAGAAAACAAATAGACCAAAGAAGTAAAAGAAACAAAAGAAAACACAAGAATCACACAAAACACACACGCATACTAAACAAAACCTATACAAATACAAAACTGTACTATACAAAAAAAATATACAAGCAAAAGAACAATAAGACAATAAAAATCCCCCAAAAAGGCGATTTGAGACAAAAACTTTACAAAATACTATTGAGTTTGTTTTATGTTGGTCTACCTATGGGGCATATCATTAAGTATAGTTTATATCCCAATGAGACTCAGAGGGAGAAGTCATATTCTCTAAGAGTTCATATGTGTACCATTCCTATGACATCTAAAGGATACTCTCCACCTGACTTTTATGATCATTCATCCTGATGATGCTTTTGCGGTAATTTTTTTCTTCAGGCATTTAGACATATAGACTGAAGTTGTTTCAATTAAGTAACAATATTATATCCTTTGGAGAAAAGGCATACAAGCACACTCATAAACCTCACATGCATACATACCATATAGGATACCATGATGTATGAACTAAATTCACTACCCACATACTGTTTACATTTTCTGGGTTAGGTATGAGAAGATGTGGTAGTCTCCGCATAAATAAGCAGAATCTCAACTGCTTTTTTTTACATTGAAAGCTATAATTTTACCAGTTCCATTGTCTATCATTCAGCACTTTTCTCCAGATGTTTTAGAGGTATACTGGAAAGAAAATTACTTAGATTTGTATTTACTGTATAGTGCTTTGAATTAATATAGTGCTTTGTACAATAACAGTTGTTTTTAAGAAGGAAAATATGCAAAATAAATATTTGGGATAATCACAAGTACTTCTGTTTGGAGATAGAATGAATATGGTTGACCTATTTAGGCATATTGTCATAGTTAATGTAGTCCAAGATATATAAATATGCATGTGTATTTATACAATAATTATGGAATGCATTTAGAATTGAGGCATATTTTAATAAAAAAATACCTCTCAACAACACAGTACATCATGAGCTGTTCACACTGAATGATGTAGATAATTAATCTAATTTTCCTTCTGCTTCATTTTGTGTTCTATTAGTTTTCTTATTCAAACTTTCAAGTCACAAATCTAATTTAAAACCTCTTAACTGGTCTAATGCATAATGTGTGCTCTCTGCATTCAGTGTCTAGCAGTCAGCACAGAAGCTGGAATACTAATTTGCTTCAGAGTGTGCAAAACACTTGATAATCAAATAATAAAATCCTGAATCCAGCATTTCTTAATGACATGACCAAATGACTGTAATGGCTTGAAATGCAACCAAAAGTTTAAAAATGTAACAAAGAAGAATAAAATAATATAACTATAGAAAGAAGAATCAAGTTAACATGAACAATATTTTAAATATTAAGGATATATATTCAAAGTAAATTGTAGTCAGGACTTAGATCTTTGGAGATAAATCAATTTAATTTAATTAACTACTTAGATGAAATATAGTATCATAAAGAAATAGGGTATTTCAGAAAAATGAAGCTTTTACTGAGTGATAAAAGTATATTGTCATTTCTATTTTGTTTAAATGTAATTTAACTGTTTCTGCTTTAGCAGTTTCTGACTTTAATTTTCTCTTTCTGATTTTTCTAACTGTATGTATATGAACACACATCATTAATTATATTTCATATTTTGAAAATTTGAAAGAATGCAGGAGAAGTTTTGTCATTTTTCATTATGTGCACATGTTTCCTGGTTAAAAATATGCAATTTTTTTTTGATATATGCACTAAGGTCTTTAAAATTTTAAATTAATAAAATATTGTATGATGAAAAAATAGGATATGACATAGAAATTAACCATGTACTGAATGATTAAACTCTTTTGTCATCTCTATTTTGTTTAAATGTAATGCAATTTGCAAAACCATAAAGAGATCCTTAGATGAAATGGCTGTTTTCCAGGCAATGGCACTGTGCTGCTAACTGAAATATATTCTGACATCTATGACAGTTTTATAATTCCTCTCTTTGGTGCTCTGAAGTGTCCCTACTTTGCTGAAGGCTGTCTCCTGGGAAAAGGCACCGAAATTTGTGGACTGAAAAGATGATAATCAGTTTTATGGAAAAACAATACCACCATAGAAAACAATCTTGTTGCTATTTTTATGATAATGGTGAAGCCTATTTTAAAAGACTTTTACATGAAATTTAGAAAAGATAACATGACAAACGTGACTAACATGAGTACCTTGCATGGAGTTTGTGAAAGAAAATCATCCTGAATACATGCTGACCACTTTCTTGATAGATTTTCTTATTCCATGTAAAACCTGAAAGAAGAAGTGATTACTATACTTTTGAATACAGAGAATGTAATAAAAATTATCTCTTGCTAAATATACATAATGCTTGGAGAGGAAAATACTGGAAATACATTAAAAGTCCTCAGTACCATTTTCTTTCCTAAAATGTTAACTAATAATTTCTAAATCACTTAAACAGTGTTTGCATATTCAATGAAGAATTGTAGTATTTTCGTTTTGAAACAGCTACAATATAAAAATAAATACTTACCTCTAATGTATCCTATCAATGAAAAATAAAGTCTCATGCACTGAGGATTAGAAGTGTATATAATATTCAAAGAACAGATTTACAGGACTAAGTGTAGTGAGATCAAAATGAGAATTTCAAACACGTGCACATATTGTGCACATTTACATACAATGAAGAACAAGTTGTCATATCCTCTGGTGTTAGCTAATACACATTTGTAAAAACATTATTTATAACCGGGCAGTGGTGGCACACACCTTTAATCCCAGCACATGAGAGCAGAGCCAGGCAGATTTTAGAGTTCGAGGCCACCTGATCTACAGAGTGACTTCCAGGATAGCCAGAGCTATACAGAGAAACCATGTCTCAAAAATCCAATATATATATAACAATTTCATAACAATTATTTTCACTACATAATAATTTACAGGTGTAGCCCCAATCTTACAACTATAAAATGATTCCCTATCCTTAGACTTGACAACGAATTAGTCTAAAAAATATCTTTCTAATGGTCTCAGATGATTATTATATATAACATAAAGGAATATATATATATATATATATATATATATATATATATACTTATTTATTTATAAAGTAAGGATTCAGTTTCTTTTGTATTTGTGCCTGATTTAAAGAGATTGACCTCGAAAGAACGCTGAATATTCATAATGGTTTTTTGAAAATTTCCCTTTGTGATGAAAAGGAAGTGAAATGAAGCAATTTTAAAGAATAGAACATCAGACTAATAGATTTTGATTAAAAATTGTGAATTAATGTCAGAAATATTTTTTATTGAGATGTATTATTTTATTCCCATAGGTAGGAATTGGGTTCATGCAGAAAAGATTTCCCATTCTTCAGATTTAAAGATATTTTAATTTCTCTAGTTAGTTCCAATTTCAAAATGGAATGTTTATTGTTATATACACTTCAATAACAGAATACTTTTATAAATAAATTCAGATTTTAAATTACTAATTGAATGTTTTTTCTTCTTATCAACATAATTCAGTGGAAAAGTGAAATAATTTATATCAAGTTTGAAAATGTTTAAATGTAGTTGTCATTGCTGGTATTTAATTTTTTGAAATAGTATATTTTTAGTTTAATTATTATTGTTATATGCATGTTATTTTGGAGATCAATAGAAACCTTCGTTGTTGTGGGGCGGTGGTGGTGCATGCCTTTAATCCCAGCACTTGGGAGGCAGAGGCAGGCGGATTTCTGAGTTCAAGTCCAGCCTGGTCTACAGAGTGAGTTTCAGGATACCCAGAGCTATACAGAGAAACCCTGTCTTGAAAAACCAAAAAAATAAAAATAAAAATAAAAATAAAAACCTTTGTTGTCAGTTCTTGCTTTTCCTCTTTATATGAGATCCAGAGATCAAGCCCAAGTTGCTAAGTCTGAACACTAAGCAAGCACCTTGACCTGTTGCAATTTCTCTTTGCCCTGTCTTTATATTATATATAGTAATCTGAGACCATTAGAAAGATTTTTTTCTAGACTAATTAGTTTTCGAGTCTAAGGATAGGGAACCATTTTATAGTTATAAGGATGGTGCTACACTGTAAATTATTATGTAGTGAAAATATTTGTTATGAAACTGTGATTATTTCAGATATAGAAAATTTGAGGTGGTCAGTTTTTCATATTTATTATTTATTTGTTTTACTAGATATTGCTGATATTTGCTAACATTTTATATTTTATAAATACATTTTAATTACACACTGGACAGAAAATATTCATATAATGTTACCTGTCTACATGTTATCTGAGAATAGACAAGATATGTTTAATGAAGTAGAAAACTGTTAATATGTTGTTTATGTAGTACTGAACATTGGAGTCATTGTCTTGAAAAAAGCTGTTGGGGTTATGTTGAAATAAAAAACATGCTTCATGTTTTCATTATGAAATAATTTATATAGATGTACTTTTTACTAAATTCAAGCAGATATTCAATACAGGTAGATTTTATTCTTTGAAATATAATTTAGCCAGGAGAATATATAAAAGTACATATACTAAGAACTAGACAAGTTTGACTGAGAGTCAGTGCTCTTAGAAAACTGAGTGTTACTTTGGAAGAGCAAATACCTGAAGTTACATGTTGAAGAGTTTAAGTTGGTTAGTTTATTTATTTACACATTCATTTATTTGCATATATGCAGCTATATGTGTATATATCTTTTATGTATCTATCTATCTATCTATCTATCTATCTATCTATCTATCTATCTACCTATCTATATATTTTTCTCTCACAGATTATGTATCAATCATAGTTTCCCCTCTTTCTCTCCTCCAAGTGCCTTCCTAACACCTCCTACTCTCCCATATTCATTCCCTCTCCATTTGCCTTCAGAAAAATACAGGCCTTCCTGGGATATCAACCAGCCACTGCATGACAGGTTACAATAAGGAGGAAGAGGGTCTCAAAAGCAGACAAAAGAGTCATAGACAGCCACACTCCTACAGTTAAGAGGCTGTCTTAGTGTTTCAGTAACTGTGAAGAGACCATGACCAAGGTAACTCTTATAAAGGAAAATATTTAAATGGGGCTAGCTTACAGGTTCAAAGGTTCAGCCATTTTCACTAGGGTGGGTATATGGCAGGATCCAGACGGGCATGGTGCTGGAGGATGTAAGAGTTCTATATCTTGTTGAGAAGGTAAACAGGAGAATGTTTGCTATTTTCTAGGCAGCTAGGAGTGTCTCAGAGCCTACCTTCCTTCAACATGACCACACCTACTCCAACAATGTCACATTTCCCAAAAGTGCCACTCCCTAAGTCAAGAACATTCGACCCACCAGGGTCCCACAAGAACATTGAAGCATACAATATGCAGAGGGCTGCGGTCAGTTTTTACATTCTCTCATCACCTATGAACATACATTGGCTGACCTACAAAGTGGTCACAGAAGAAATGTCTTGCTTGTTGTAGTATTGTGAAGTACTAGACTCTTTCTTGCTTGATATGTAGCACAAGGTTACATGAATGAGTTGGGATGCAAAGGTATGGGTGAAGTTAGTTGTGAAAGTGGGTTAAATGAGGTTGTATTGTGCTCGCTGTGAAATAGTCAATCAAATGATGAGATTTTAAGTAGAGAGCTGTGTTGTAAATTATGCTTCGTTTTAAATTATATGCTAAATATTCACAAAGTTAAAACACAAAACTACGGGAGGAGTTGCCGAGATTAACTATGGCACAGAGACTGAAGGAAGGGTAAGCCAGCCTAAATATAGCTATCTCCTGAGAGGCTCTGACAGTATCTG
>NW_022196915.1:69016722-69031628 GCF_008632895.1 Mastomys coucha
ATATAAATAAAGAAATAAAAAAAAAAAACAAAAAAAAACACAAAACTAGCTCAAGCTTAGTGTGATCAACTTTATCTTGGCAGGATTAACAATGGCCAGGGAGGAACTGAATTTCCAAGAATCAGCATATCACTTCATGACAGATACTTTATTTAGGAATATTACAATGAATTTGTGGCTCATCAGCTATAACTTAAAAAAACCTCATGTATTATGTCTTTAATTTATAAATAAGGTATTTTTTCTAAAAAAACAAAAAACAAAAAACAAAAACAAAAACAAAAAAAAAAACTACCTTTCAAAGGATGGAAATACCTAGAGCTAGAAAAAGCAAATAAGACCACAAGAACCATATGAGACTGCAATACAAAGGTCATTAACATCTGAAATAGCTACAGTCTTTAACATTTGAATAAAGTTTAGAAAGTCATTTAAGTGTTTCACATAAATTGCTTAGGTTTAGGTTTTCATTTTCTTAAGGCTATTCCACTTTCCAATAAAACTCATCACTGTGACCCATCTTGCATCATTAACTGACATCTAAATTCATCTGCTGTGCTGTAATAAAGAGCCTGGGGAAAGGCTGTGTGAGAGTGCCCGGCACAGTCAGTCAGCGTCTGAACATAGAAAACACACATTTTCATACTTCCTTAGAGAATGAATTCTTCAAAAGAAACACATAAGTTTAAAAGGAGGTAATGAAAACTGCATCTGGAAAGGATGTGCGATGTAAAGGGTTTTAATAGTTTTACTATGAAATTTTCTTTTATAACTATCTCTTATTTCTTATTACATGATCCTTGTCGATATAAAGTAAGGACCGCTTACTTTATGTATATATGATGCATTAAATGAAAATGTAGGTGACTAAACAAGTGCAAGTAGTCTGGAAGGAAGGCCCTGACAGTCCACAACAACACTGGAATTGAAAAAAAAAATTCTAACACAATGGAAACTCAATGAAGAAATCCAAAGTCTCTTACCACTTACAACTGATATACTTATGAAGTTTGTCCCACATGACCTCTTTCCCACAGGTGTAAAAACTGAAAACAAAACCAAAAGCAAAACAAACAAACGAAAACCCAACCAATCAAACAAACAAACAAAAAACCCTGACCAAAGTGATTCACCATGTTTATAATTACACAATTTAACAATCCAACTAAATTAAAATTTAATTATGTCAATAACACTCATTTTTCCTCAACATTCACATTGAAAAAAGAAAATATGTTAGATAGTACTCCCAGTTTTCATTTTAGTAGCTCCTTTACAAAGAGTGAAAACACAGTTCAGTATTAAGAAACACCTAAACTAATTTCATTATTAGCCTAAAGATGTAAAATTTAGAGGAGATCTTTATTTTGTATTTTGTCTGCATAAGAATATCTTAGACTTAAGGAGTAATGCTTACTGTTACTTTGGATATAAAATGCATTAAAGTATTGTGATTCAAAGAGTTTAGGCAGGATCTGGGAAGGTTTTCTTCGGCTGAGGTAAAGAAAAAATATCAAATTTGAATCATCTTTCTTTTATTATATTCTATAATTAGAATATAAACAGTCAAATATATTTTCATGATAATATTAATTTATATACTATAGCTTTGGTAAATCAAATGAAAATTATAGATCAATTTATATATGTGGCAAAACAACCCAAATCTAAAATATGTTTAAAAACTGATACAAATAAAAAAACTATATATATATATATATATATATATATATATATATATACACACACACACACACACACACACACACATACATATATATGCAACTGTCGCGTTCATTTTTATAAAGCATTACTTTTTAGTTTATATTGATAGGTACAGATTTGAATAAATAAAGAAATTAAGGATACTGGACCACTAAATATAAACCAGTAAAACACAAATGTTTGAACTGAAAAATAATTTTAGGCAACAACTATGGCAAACTGTTTAGGTTATGGCATTTATTAAAACAACTGTGAACTATGCTACTATATGTTATATGCATTGTAATAGCTTAAGAAATTATATAGAGAAAACTGGAGTAGAGGTATATGAAATTCTGAAATATTAATACCTCTATATGTTAACATTTTGGAATAAAAAATCCTTAGAAACTTAAATATATACCCTTATTTATGTATTACTTTAATACAAAACTATTCAATTCTAATATTTTTTTTATATTAAAAAGACACAGACACAAATTTTGGACTACCATAATTTTATATTAGTCTTAATTTCTTAAACAATTTATGTTAATATGTGCTTCTTTTAGTTATAATTATTATCTATGAACCAATAAAATCTGAGCTTATAGATCAAAGAGTTTCACATAGATAACTAAAATTATGCAAATAGATAACTGATGAGACAGGTTGTTGAATGTCTTCTTAATGGAGACATGTAGAGTAAGTTGGCCAGACATAGCCGGCAGAACCCATGTCCCATGCTAGCATATTCCTTTGTTATGTGCTCTTCTTTAGGAGAAAGATGTAGAGACAATGCATGATATCAAACTACTTGTATGGCTATAAGGATCTTCTATAAAAGACCAAAGAAAAGAAGTTGTTTGTGTATAACATTTAAGATTTACTTTTATAAATTGCTTCCTTTAAGCTGCTTACAGAAATAAACGCCCACAAAATAGAAACATTTCTCAAATGGTATGTGACTAACATCCTTGGTGGATACATCATGTCTGTAATTATCTTCCTTGGTTCAGTAACGCCTCATATTTAACATCTATTTGAATTCTGCTTAATAAACTAAACACTGTCTACCTAAGCTCATTGCAGCTGTGACAGTAAAGTAAAAGATAGAACTCAGTGCACCCCATGAGAACCCTGAAACCCAAGAGTACAGATACATAACAAATACACAGTTTTCTGGATGCTTATATATAAACACATCTGATGAATTTGTAAATGATGAAAACCTGTTTTAATACTCAAATCTTTCATGCTAGTGATGATTCAAATGCTGACTATTTGAACTTGTCAGCTTGCCAGAATGTTTTTCAAAATGAACAACACATTTCAGAACATTAGAGAAGAGATTTTAGGTTGATGGGATGATATTTTATCTTCAAATGGAGAAAATGCCCAAGAGTAAGCAATTTTCAAAATGTATAGCCCAACAAAGATAGGAACATATAAAAGGATTGTTACACTAAGGTATGATGAATAGTTTCTAGCTTTTTTGATTAATGGACTGCTCAGAAAGATGCACATCTGAGAACACTGAGTTTAAAATTAAATTCAAGGAATTCCTGAGTTCTAATTTCACATTTTCAAAGAGTTGTGATCTATAATTTATGCAAGCTTTGATACATTTTTAAAAGCAGCATTTAAGATGAACTGTGTCAATTTCACACAAAAATAATAGTGAATTTTCTGCACCCTCATTATCTCATAGATACAACTGAAGAGAAAAAAAGAAACTGTCAACTTATGAGGCATGTAAGAAGTACTGCATTTAAAATGTTTGCATAATTCTTTCCCATTTTAAGAGTTGCTTACATATAAGCAGTATATTAGTGACACATATCAACAAATTATCACAGAACCTTATGTATTTGATTTATCATGTTTATGACTTACTAATTGATTGAAATATTATGTGTATTTTTAAAAGGAGTTTAACATGTCTTGGTGGTATACAAGTGTACTCCCAGATAGTTCAAGCACCTTGGGCTTCCAAAAGGGGGCAGAAGTAATGGGGAGATACAAATGACTTGGGAAATACAGTCACACACCAGATCAAAATGATGAAATGCTAAATTAAATAATTGCACAGTCTTTGACATAAAACTCCTGCAAATACCCAATGGAAATAAATTGTAAAGGTCCTTTATTAGATTATTGCCTTGAAATCTTAAAAAGTAATAGCTTATTGAATCACATTATGCCATGTTTGGTTGACATTCCTGGGAGAACTGCACTTTTTTGAAGAAAAATTGAAGAACAATGGAGTGGAAGGAAAAGGAGGTGGGGAGGTGGAACTGAGAGGAGTGGATGGAGGGGAAACTGTGGTAGAGATGTATTTTATGAGAGAATAATAAACAATAAGACAAGGAGAAATAAAAGTCTAAACATTAAGAAACATGTAGATTTAAAAAGCCTTGAGATTAACAAGAGAGAAATTAACATTTAACAACTAACTTAAAAGTAATTAGAAGAATAAATAACAACCATATATATGATATCAAAACACATTAAATAATTAATGATGTAAGGAATAATAGAAGGAAGTTGTCCAAAATCTTCACTGATAAGACTATATCTTGAACCAAGTGCTAATAATCAACTGGGTTTCTGGGATAAAAACAATGATGTAGTTAGGGGAATTAAGAGATCCCAAACTACCAACTTATAGAAAATATTAAAAAGTGTGAAATATTTTGAGGGAGTACTTGTGCTTTAATAGGAAATTGAAAATTCTTTAATTTTATGAAAATATATAAGAGGAAGCCATTTCTGTAGCTGTGTATCAGATAACAGGAGAAATTTTGGTGTTAATTGATCAAAGATTTGAGAAGATGAAGAGACAGATTATTTCTCATAGTAAAACACACTAAAAAGTGGTTATTTATTGTGTGAGAATACCACATACCTCAATAGATGAGATTACATAAGGAAATTGATAAACTAAATAATTTGGTGAAGCAGAATATTAAAGCTCATTGGTATTTATAAGAGCCATGTATTTTGTCTGTTATGAAAAAGATGCATTGAATTCTGTTAGTTAAGATCTATTCGGTTCCAAGGGCATGATAGCTCACTACAGAAGTTTCCTAAAATTGTAGCGATCACTTAGAGCCCAAAAGTAATGTTTGGTTGAAGTTAATCCTATCTATTCTTTTAGGAGAAGGTAATTATCTTTGAGTGACTCTAATTTGCATACACAGGTGTGGGAGCAAGGTACTTTTTATTGAAGATGCGTAATGTCTTGATAGCTAAACTGACCAAGCTTAAATAATGGATAAGGTGATGATTAGAAATAAGTAAAAATTGCTTGTTGCTCATTGGATGACTGTCCATGAAGCACTCAAGGAATGCTATAGGCAACTGTTGGCAGGCTCATTTGTAATACTAGATATTTTAATGGCTTTGGTTGAATTTTTCCTATCTGTTAAGTAGATTTTCTTCATGATACCCCTAAGAAGCAAAATATAAAAGCTCCTTTTGAGTGGTTTGTGGGTTTTTGTTCTAAGTTTTCCATACAATATATTTCTAGTTTGATTTCTCTGTTCTGGTGCCATATCATATGGTTTTGTAAGTGGCAATGTCTCACTACCTAGGTCTAGGTTTACCAAAAACAGTAGAAACATGATCAGGTATTGGGTGGAGGATATAGGACTGAAATCCTGAGGGCCAGCAGAAGGAATGGAAACAGGCAACCTCAGGAGGTAGGAGGTGGGAGTGGTCCCTCCAGAATGCATCAGAGACCTGAGAGATATGAGACTCTCAGGATTCAAAGGACTCATTTTACCTTAGATAAAATGCCCTACAGTGGGCAGAGGGAATAAGTAGAGCAGAAAGACAGGGCATCAAGTGTGGGGTTGCCATCCCACAGTCAAAAACTCTGACCCATAATTGTTCCTGTCTGAAAGGACTGCAAGGAGAAAAATGGAGAATAGCCTGAGGAAAAGGAGGTCCAGCAACAGGCCCAAAGTGGGATCCAACTCAAGGGGAGGCTCCGAGGCCTGACGCTATTACTGAGGCTATGGAGCGCTCATATAAAGGGATTTAACATGACTGCCTTCTGAAAGACCCAACAAACAGCTGAAAGAGTCAGATGCAGATATTTATACCCAACCAATGGACAGAAGCTGGTGACTCTGTAGTTGAATTAGGGAAAAGCTGGAAGAAGCTGAGGAGGAGGAAAACCCTGTAGGAAGACCAGCAGTCTCAACTAACACTGAGCTACCAATCAGGCAGCATGCACCAGCTTATATGAGGCCTCTAACACATATACAGCAGCGGACTGGGTTCAGTCAGAGAAGATGTATCTATCACTCAAGAGACTGGATGCCCCAAGAAGTGGGGAGGTCTGGTGAGGTGTGGAGTGTTGGGTAGGGGTGGGGTCATCCTTGTGGAGATGGGGTGAGGAGGTATTTGGAATGAGGAATAGTCAGAGTGGACCAGGAGGGGGATAAAATATGGACTGTAAAATTAATTAATTAATTAATTAATTAATTAAATTTTAAAAAAAGTACACCCAACCATTTGACAGAAGCAGCTGACCCCTGCTGTTGAACTAGGGAAGGTTGAAAGAAGCTGTAGAAGGACCAGCAGTTTCAATTAATCTGGACCCCTGAAATCTCTCAAACTCTGGACCACCATACAGGCAGCAAAGAGCAGCTGATATGAGGCCCCTAACAGACAAACAGTACAGGACTTCCAGGTCTGTGTTCATTCAGAGATGATGCACCTAACCCTCAAGAGACAGGAGGCCCCAGGGAGTTTAGTGATCAGGTGGGTTGGGGTGTGGGGACATCCACGTGGAGAGAGGTGGGTGGGGAGGAGGTATGGGATGTGGAACAGTCGGAGGGTGGATGGGAGATAAAATATGGAGTGTTAAAAAAATAAATTAATTAAAAATTTAAAAAAAATGAAAAAATGGATTCAAGGAAATGCATATTATTTCTAAGATCAGTCTCTAACTGAGTCTCTAGAATTAAATATCTTCTCTCCTGTCAGAAACTCTAGTGTTTTGGAGATATAGTGTGCATTAATTAGGCAACTAAGTTATGTACTAAAAAGCTTTAACAAGAGGCTTAGCTTACTTGGAGAGATATGCCCTTCCTTATAGTTCATGTAATTTGACAAAAATGTTCCACCCATTTTACATCCCTTATTGATGCATCTTTTATACTCTAATTTGTCTCTAGTTGGCAAAGTTTCAACCTTCAGCCTCTATAATCAATGAATTCAAATTGTATGTTAAGTATATGACATGCAGAGATTGTTTAAGACATTACAACTCAAGATGCACTGCTTTTAAAATGGTAATTAACCATTATGGAGAAAAAAACCTAAGAGCCAGCAGTGAATTTCCCCTTCCCCAAGCTTTTATCTTTCACAGTCAACAAACACCCAGGAATTTCTAGATTCATCCTTCTTGGGTTATGTCTTGAGAAGGAAAGCAATACCACTCCCAAACCTTAATGAAAACACTTTCAATGGACTAATGGGTGCTTATAAATACCTGCTCAAATGGATAGATAAATCGGTTGTTCCTTATTTTGTAGAAGGAGGAAGAGGAGGAGGAGGAAGAGGAGGAAGAGGAGGAGGAGGAGGAGGAGAAGGAGGAGGAGCAGGAGAAGATCAACTAAAACTGATCACTAAGCTTCTAAACAATGTGGAAGGGATTTATTTCTATCCACAAACTATCCACTGGATTGGGCTTTTTTAAACGTGTGTGTATGTATGTATGTATTTATGTATGCATGTATGAATGTATCTATTTACTTATTATTTATTGTAGTCTGTATCATCTAATGCTTTGAGCCCCCTTTCCAACCCTGAAATTAAAGTATTATCACCTCAAAATTATAACATATATCTCTTTCATCTACCTACATATCTATTTGTACATATGTATAAATATACATTACCTATCTCCAAAATGATACAGAGGTTCAAGGAGAGCTAAAAGGCAGTGTCTGGGAATGCTTGCTGAAAGGAGTCTAGCAGGGACTGTCCTCTGAGAGACTCTACCCAGTAGTTGACTCAGAAAGATGCAAACACTGAACAGCCAACAGTAGATGGAGCTTGGGTACATTAATGTGAGAATTAGAGGTAAGATTGTGTCCCGAAAGGGATAGGAACTCCAACGGAAGGCCAAAGGTCAACTAACCTGGACCCTTAGTGCTCTCAGAGACTAAACCACCAAATAAAGAACAAACACAGGCTAGACCTAGGTTCTCTGCACATATGTAGCAGATTTGTAGCTTGGTATTTATGTGGGTCCCAAAAAACTGGAGTGGTGCCTATTCCTAAAGCTGTTACCTGTATGTGGGATATGTTCTTCCAACGGAAGTTTCTTGTCTGGCATTCAGTGTGAGATGTGCCTAGCCTCACAGAGAATTGATGTACTGGGTTGGGGGCATATTCAGGGGGGTTCCACCAGCTCAGAGGAGAAGGGTAGGGAGAAGGGAGGCAAGTATTGTGAGAGGGGCTGATGAGGAGGAGGCAGTGAGTAAGATGTAAACTGGATAAGTGAAAACAATTGAAAGGAAAATTCTCTGTGTTTCTCTGTGTTAAAATGTTAATGAATTTGGCTCAAGGTGTGCTTGGAATATAGTTCCAGAGTCAGAATGTTGGTAGCTTCCAAGTTTGTAAAAAATAAAAAAAATAAATGCAGACATAGTGCAGAATGAAAACAATAGAAATGAAGGGCAAAACTGGATACAGACAAAAACTCCACAGGTAGATATAGAGCTGTCACAGATAGAAAAATCATTAGACATACATACAGCAAATTGAACAGGCAGTATAGGTACTAAGGATTAAGCCTTTGCATGTTTTCTGCCTGTTGATCTCTTGGTTTACACATGAGATGCTCAGTAGTTTATGGGAACGAAAACATTATCACATTGTTTCGTGTCTTTCTCATTCAGGGTAAGAATATGTGGTTTTCTTATTTTCTTAGTGTCCTGCTTTGCATACATATTTTAGTATGATATTGCATTGCTAGAATGGTTTTAATAAACCCATATATGTGCCCATATCTACAATTTAATTTGATAATCTATAATGTTATACACATTTTAGTTTTAGGAATAAATTATTTATTATTGTGTGCTTTGTGCGGTAGTCCTGGATACACAGTATTGTGTACATGTATATCCAGGTACAGAGTCAAAAATTCTCTTTCTTGAATGAACATAAAATCACAAGTTTCTGAATATAAATGCTGAATATAGTGAATTATAAAATAATTTTAATATAAGTAGTTTAAAACATTATGCAAGAATCAAAGTAACTAGATAAAAAATGAAATAACCCCACACATAGTTTTTATTTTATTATTTGTATTATTAGATATTTTCTTTATTTACTTGTCATATGATATCTCCTTTCCAAGTTTCTCCTCTGGAAAAAAAAGAAAAAATAAAATAAAATAAAAATTAAAAAATTAAAAAATTAAAAAAATGAAAACAAACAAAAAAAACCTGTTCCCTCCCCCACCCCCTGCTTACCAACCCACCCTCTCCCACTTCCTGGCCCTGGCATTCCCCTACACTGGGGTATAGAACCTTCACAGGGCCAAGGGACTCTCCTTCCATTGATGACCAACTTGGCCATCCTCTGCTACATATGCTGCTGGAGCCAGGAGTCCCACCACATGTACTCTTTGGTTGGTACCCTATTAAAAAATGGGGTATATTGCTAAACAAAGAATTCTCAATTGACGAATACCGAATGGCTGAGAAGCACCTAAAGAAATGTTCAACATCCTCAGTCACCAGGGAAATGCAAATCAAAACAATCCTGAGATTCCATCTTACACCAGTCAGAATGGCGAGAATAAAAATCTCAGGTGACAGCAGATGCTGGAGAGGTTGTGGAGAAAGAAGAACACTCCTTCATTGCTGCTGGGACTGCAAGCTGGTACAACCACTCTGGAAATCAGTTTGGCGGTTCCTCTGGAAATTAGACTTAGTACTACCAGAGTACCCAGCTATACCACTCCTGGGCATATACCCAGAAGATGCTCTAACATGTAATAAGGGCACATGTTCCGCTATGTTCATAGCAGCCTTATTTATAATAACCAGAAACTGGAAACAACCCAGATGTAACTCAACAGAGGAATGGATACAAAAAGTGTGGTACATCTACACAATGGAGTACTACTCAGCTATTAAAAACAATAAATTTATGAAATTCTTAGGGAAATGGATGGATCTGAAGAATATCATCCTGAGTGAGGTAACCCAATCACAAAAGAACACACATGGTATGCACTCTCTGATAAGTAGATATTAGCCCAGAACATCAGAATACATAAAGTACAATCCACAAACCACAAGAAATTCAAGAAGAAGGAAGACTAAAGTGTGGATACTTCATTCCTTCTTAAAAGGGGGAACAAAATACCCATGGAAGGAGTTGCAGAGACTAACTATGGAGTAGAGACTGAAGGAAGGATAATCCAGAGTCTGCTCCACCTGGGAATCCTTCCCATAGTCATCAAATCCAGACACTATTGTGGATGCCAGCAAGTGCTGGCTGACAGGAGCCTGTATAGCTGTCTCCTGAGAGGCTCTGACAGTACCTGACTAATACAGAAGTAGAGGCTCACAGCCATCCATTGGACTGAGCACAGGGTCCCCAATGAAGGAGCTAGGGAAAGGATCCAAGGAATTGAGTGTTTGCAAGCCCACACAATTTACAAGGGTCGGTAAGTTACCTATAAGGAAATGGCACTCTCCAAATCATGGTGGGAGAACTGAATATGAATGTATAGTACATGAAATTAAGTTCTTACTTGATATTGTGGCAAGACACGATTATGCTATAACAAAAGACATAAGAATAGCACTAGACTATAGTCTTGGCAATGAATGACAAAACAAAATGTGATGCCTGGGTCTGAGGTGAGGTTAGTAAGATTCTTTCTCTAATAAGAGAAAACTGGACTACTGCACATTCTCACATGAAGCTGCACACCAGGCTCTTCTATGTCCATGCTGCCAGCGGTCTATTTAGGGTTGATACCTTTTAGTGAGTAGAATAACTGAAAGCAGTACCACAAGATATGCCTTTCACGGGAATTTAACCATGATGAAATGAGACTTCTCGGCAACAAAACGGTTTTCTTATCCCAATTATCCTGTAGGAAAACCCTTCACCATACTTGGTTAACAAACACAGCCTAAATGGAGTCATTGCTTTTGTCTGTCCTTGTATTTTTATCTGGGAATTAATAGGCACTTATACACCTTATTCCAAGAAAAGAAATGCAATAGACACAATCAAAAAAAATAGCTAGAAGTTTAGAGATTTAGAAATAAGACTGGAAAGTATAAAAATACTGGAAATCTGTGCTTAAAAGTACCACTTGCCCAGTCCCAAAACTATTCTAAAATTAAGAAGATGGGGAATTACTCCATTTCAAGATTTGAGCAAGAAGTATCTGAAGTGTGCCTAAAGTATTTAGAAGCTCAGAAACACTAGAATTATTTTTGAAACAGATATGAATGCTGTAAAGTCTTTTGAGTCAAAGGAACTTCCTTTAGGAGCTAAAACTTAAAGCATGGAAGAGGCATCAATATTCATAATGCCTGCTGACAGAATTCAATTATGGAAAACAGAAAGAAACAGAAAATAGCTCATGAAGAAAAGTTTTTAAAAATTGGGTAGTTCTGTTGTAGCCTATTTCCTGGAACTTTGCCTCATTGTTCCTTATGTCTGAGCTTTGTGGTATTTGAGCCCACAGGAAATGAACAGCACATGATAGTAACTCCAATTTCCTTCCATTTCTTAAAAGATAAAGTTAAGGCGAGAAGCAAACTTTCTAAAGAAAGATTTTGTGAGTTACAGATGAATTAAAGACTTCTGTGACTTTGTATATGTTTTCTGCATTTTTACTAGATATTTTGTTTATTTACATTTCAAATGTTGTCCCCTTTCCTGGTTTCCCCTCCAAAAACTCCCTATCCCATCCCCCCTCCCCCTGCTCACCAACCCACTCTCCTGCTTCCTGGCCCTGGCATTCCCCTTACTGGGCATAGAGCCTTTACAGGACCAAAGGCCTCTTCTCCCATTGATGACCAACTAGGCCATTCTCTGCTACCTATGCAGCTGGAGCCATGAGTCCCTCCATGTGTACTCTTTGGTTGGTGGTTTAGTCCTTGGGAGCTCTGGTGGTACTGGTTGGTTCATATATATTTTTAATCTTGAACATTTTACTGTGTATTACTTAAGCATGCTTATACAAATCAACTGTTGAGATAATTTCAAATACTAGTAATTTTTCAGTTGTGTTACTGAGATTGTAATGTATCCTTTCCCCTTTTCCTGTCCTTACTCCAAACTCTCTCATATATCCCTAAATTCCTTTTTCTTCTCTTTTTTATTTGTGGCCCCTGTTTTCATTAAGTATTGCTAAATACATTTGCGTGTCTGTTTGTGCATATGTGGGTGTGTGTTGGTATGTGTGTTTGTGTGTATGCACACACACACACCCAAGTGTATTCATGTGTTTGTGAATTTTCATAAACATGCAGTTTATATAATGTTTTACATATATATATGACTAACCATTTAGTATATTATATCCTTTGGCTCTTTCCTTGAAGAGACTATTTCTATGACTCTCAGCATCCCATAGTTGTCTGTAGTTCTTTAATATGCTGAAATTGTACTGTATGAAAATACATATATACATAATATTTAAATTTAAATAAATTGTTATTTAAATACATATATGTGCTTTAAATAACATTCAGAAAATTGAAAATGCAGTGTATAGTAATACTAAACAATTAGTGACTCAGAAACAAATCTATTTTATCAACTCAATAATAATAACCTATATAATAACATAAAATGTCTAAGTTTTTAAGTTTAATTTTCATAGAGATCACATTATTGTCAATGTCATTATTTTTTCATGTGGATTTCTAGATCTTCTGTCTGATCATTACATATGAAATGACCTTGTATTTGACTTTGAATAATTACTATTATTGGCTTGTTTTTTTCTTTATCTACCTTTTAGTATTTTGTATATTTATCTAATCCTATGTTTATGTTATAGTTTTTAAATTATTAGGTTGTATTTTTTAATTAAAATATAGTTAAATAATTTCATCCTTTCTTTTTAACTATATCTCCTCCCGTGTTTCTCTTCTTTTGCTTCTGTGTTGGACGGAATAAGAGATAAGACTGAGCAATCTTTTGGGAGCAGTCCAGTGTTTAGTATTCACCATTCTTCCAACCTTCTGTGATAGACTATTACCTGGATGGACTAGCAAAATAGGTCTTTTCGTGGACTTATGCACATATATCTATATACGCATATGTTCGTGTGTCTATGCTACGTCTTACGTCACTTGTAAGCATATGGTTCCAACATGGACCATAATAACAGATTAGAATGAACAACAATATGAACTAACTAGTACCCTCAGAGCTCCCAAGAACTAAACCACCAACCAAAGAGTACACATGGTGGGACTAATTGCTCCAACAGCATATGTATAGCAGAGGATGGCCAAGTCGGTCATCAATGGGAGGAGAGGCCCTTGGCCCTGTGAAGGTTCTATGCCCCAGTGTAGGGGAATGCCAGGGCCAGTAAGCAAGAGAGAGTAGGGTGGCAAGCAGGGAGACTGGGGTGGGAACAGGGGTTTGTTCTTGTTCTGTTTTTTTTTTGTTGTTATTGTTGTTACTGTTATTGTTTTTGGGGGGTGGTTTTGAAGGGCAAATGGGAAAGGAGATATTGTATGATATGTAAATAAAGAAAATATCTAATAAAGTAAAATTTAAAAAAAGAAAAAAAAAGAACAGATTAGGAGGCTCATTCCTGGGGAAGTCTAGTGTTCTCAGCATTCCTTAGTTGCCTACACTTTTTTCTTTATGTGTGGGACCCCATACAGCTTTAACTTACATTTCTGTTGGTGTTTTATTTCTTCATGGTTTCTTCTAGGTAGCCATAGTGCTGAAGCATTATGGCTAAAATCCCTCTTTTATTTCTAAGAGACAAAATCTTACAGAAGCTGTTCTTAAAATTTTTTGCCCTCCCTTCTGTGATGTTTTTTTTCTAGGTGTTATTCCAACTGGCAATATCAGGAGCACAAATAAAATATATATTCTATTACCCATTATCTGATTATTCATTAAACACACATTTTTTAAGATTCTATCTTGATTAGGTTTGATAGAAATGTAAGGCCTCAAAAAGTGAATTGTTTAAAAAGAATACTCTTTATGAGATTGATTTTTGAGCCTATTTAATTTTAATATCTTATTCAAAAATTTTAGTGGTACAAAATTTTACAAAAGTTATACTTTGCATATCTGACCAAAATTACCACTCCATATTTTTGTCCCATCCTAATACAACACAACATCATCCTCATCTGTCATATGCTCATTAGCTCATACATCAATAAGCATACATCAAATGAAGGACAATCTGTACTGCACAATAGAGTAGCAAGGAAACGTCCTACTCAAAGGCTGATAATACCTTAAGAAAAATCCAAATACTAAATAAATTCAGAAACTTTTTCTTGATAAGCACAATTTCCCATCTTCCAATCTCAGCTTCTAGAACATGCAATTTTAAAGTAAATAGCAGGAAATGCTGGTCTGAAATATAGAAACGGAAATTTCACATCAAAAACTACTAGGAAATAAATTGTCTCATGTTTCTCTGAAGTCTGAAAGAGTCCCTAGCATAGTCATAGCTAAAATGATAATAATAATAACAATAATAATAATAATAATAATAGTAATAATAATAATTCAAATAACAGAGTACACCATAAATAGTTTTAATAATGCAACAACAAGAATTTGTTTCACAAATTGTTGTCTAAAAGACAACAGAGGAACTGAGTAGACTGCACTAAAACTTTGGATAAAACAATGGCTATCATCTTTGAAGTAATGCATTTCCCAGCATAGATCAAGGAAAGCACAACTAGTTATATTGACATTATTTTCACAAGGTGTTACATGTTTTTGTGTAAAGGATAAATTAAGAGCCTGGATGGAAACAAACATTTAGTTTGTACTTATTTAATAAAAATTATATTGCTTCCTAATTTTCACGTACCTGTTGCAATTACTTATAAAATTTATGTATTTTAAAATATAGGCATATGTTGGGAACCATGAGAGCCCTGAGATAAATATCCTGCCCCAGCTAATTGAGAACCCGGAGATTA
>NW_022196915.1:69032987-69033961 GCF_008632895.1 Mastomys coucha
AGCGACCTTGAACTTGATAATGAGAATGAAAGTGAGACCAATGACTCAGTTCCTGTCCCCACAGTCTATCGCCGGCTCCCATTCAAAAAATTGGAAAACTCAATTCTGCTGTCAGAAATTATGGCCCCAACGCCCCCTTTACCCTCTCACTCCTTGAAGACCTTGCTGAAGGTGGACACCTGACTCCAAACAAGTGGATTACAACTGCTCAGTCGGTCCTCACTTGTGGTCAATTTCTTGCCTGGCGTGCCGATTGGGCTGACTGGTGCTGTGATGTCATTAGAAAAATTTACCAACAAGGCCGCCGCACTCCTCATAGATGGTCCCTTAGTAAACTTTTGGGCCAGGGGAGATATGCCACCGATGAAAAACAGAGTGCTTTTTCTTTTAGCCTTTTGTCCCATTCCAGCTTTGCAGCCCTCGCTGCTTGGAGAAGCATTCCCTCTCCGGGGACCATTCTTTCACCTATAACAAAAATTTTACAGGGACCCCAAGAACCCTTCAGTGACTTTGTGGCCCATCTTTTGGAGGCAGCCGAACGCTCCCTTGGCCCCGTCAGGCCGATAATTAGTTACTTTCACAATTGGCCTATGAAAATGCCAATACAGCCTGCAAAACGGCCTTGAGGAGCAGATATAAAGGGAAAGACCTTGATGAAATGATTCAGATGTGCCAGGAGGTAGACCACATTACTGACAAGTTTACCAAGGCCATTATGGCCATTGGCGCTGCTTCTGCCTCTGGGAACTTTTCATGTTTCCGCTGTGGCCAGCCTGGGTTGTGGCCTGCCCGCAACTGCCCTAATGGGCCTCCTCGAGGCCCGCCACTTCCACTGGCTACTAATAGTGACACCGGAGTGCCCCCTGCTCGCCCCCTTCCTCCCCCCTCCCCTCTTCCCAGCCCCCTACCTCCAACCTTATTCCAGCCCACTATTCCTTCTGGGCCCCCACGTTCGGCAGAGCTCATAATTAAGT
>NW_022196915.1:69035224-69059063 GCF_008632895.1 Mastomys coucha
CTTCAATCATCTAACTACCTTTGTTAAGAATCAGGTTGACTCCACTACCAAACCGGTGCAGGTCCACTTTCATCGCCTTGACACTGAAGAGCCATCGCAGGCTCCCATCTCTGTGGCCCCAAGTGCCCCAGACTCCCCGCCCTTTGGCCAGCCTCTCAACTTTCGGGTCTTACAAGAAGGACGCTGGAAAGATAGGTTTTGCTTTGAGTCTTGCTAGGAATGGTCCATCCCCTCTCCCCCTCTATTCAAAAAAGCCTAAGGCCATCTCCCCACGACAAGGGACCTGGTAAGTCAGAGACGGAGCTGGCATTAAGTCTTGACCGCCTAAGAGAGGGCAGCCCCGTGTGCGGGGGGGGGGGGGGGGGGGGGGTTGACTCAGTGACGGGTAAGAGTTTGAGCATTGCCCTCTACCAGGCTCAGGCTCCCATCGTGAGACCTCAAAGATGAGGTTGAGAAGCCTCCTTCCAGGGTATTTCATTGTGATGGTCCAATTGACCTTATTACACAGACAAGGGGGAGACAAGGAACCATGAGAGCCCTGAGATAAATATCCTGCCCCAGCTAATTGAGAACCCGGAGATTAACATCCTGCCTGACAATCACAAGGGTGTGAACCCTGAGATTAACATCCTGCCTGACAATCACAAGGATCTGGCTTGGCCCTGGGAAAAGAACATTCACAGAAATCCACCCCCTCTCCACCTGTCATCCACCCGCTCCCCACCTGTCACACCGGAGCTCAACCCCAGAAGATCTTGTAAACTTCCATCTCCCTCCTTCCTCTCTCCCTCCCCTCCAAGATTTTTGCCTTAAATATGCTTGGCTGCACTAAGTAACCGGCTCTTGACAAGCAATGCTTCCTTGAGTCCTGTTGTCTCTCTCGCCCATTCTTTATTCACAGGTTGTGACCCTCCTCGTTCCCTCGAATAACGTGACCTGCAGGCCAGGTCAGGCATAAACAACATTTTGTTGAATTGCAAATTGGCAATATTTATCTACATTCAACTCCACAATTCTTTCTTATAAAGCATCTTGCAGTTGATAGTTGAGTAGGGGTTTCAAACACAATCAGGTTAAGGACTTGGGAGATGAACAAGCAGATGGAACTTTTATTACATAGATATCAGCAGTCAGATTAAAAAAATAGGCATGGTCATATACAGGCCTTTAAGTATACCACTGTTGTGGGTAAAGACAGAAGATTTCTGGAGCTTATTGACCACCAATCTAGATGGAGATTCAATGAGAGACACTCTCTCCAAGAGTGATAGAGCACAGAACTCATTAGTCAACTCTGACCACATCTACATACATGTGCACACATCTGCATGCAAACTTGACTCATATACTCTCTCTCTCTCTCTCTCTCACACACACACACACACACACACACACACACACACACACATATGCACACACACACATACTAAACATTCTTTTCTTGGGTTTGTGTTTTTTACAAAATCCCTTAAATATATCTTAGAATTTATAAACTTACTCATGGCCAAAAAATCTTCAAAATTTTACTAAAATATTTTATTTTATGGAATTAATTTGTCAGTGTTCATTAGATGTCATTCCAATAAATGACATTTCTTTTTTTCACCTGCTTCACATTTGTTCTGCCTTTGCTCAATAGTTTACTTCTTATTTCATTATTGTTTCTATAGCAGTGTGGAGGAATTCTCTGGTGTTTTTTTAATCCAAATGAAGGTAGTAAAGTGCTGGCTGGATTAAAAGAGAGAAAGGAAGATAATGAGAGAGACATAACATTTAGATAGATATCTTAATCAGTATGGCTTTGTGTTTTCCATAGACTGGCCCAACATAATAAAGTTCTCATCTGTGAACTTGCATCCTCCAGAATAGTATAGATTTATGTTTTTTCCTATGTTGAATTCACTCAATCATTTTAACTTACTTCTCTTCACTGTAAAATGAACTACCTTAAAGATACTTTCAGGGGTTGTTAAAGGCAGAGTTAGCATGTGACTAGTAATGAGTATTTAAAAAATAGAGTCTGAAAATAATTTTTTTCATTCCATCCATTTTCTATATATCAAATATATTCTTTTATAGAAGACATTGTAATGGGAAGCACATCAAAGGTCTTACCCAGAATAGAAGCTGGAGAAACTGTCTCTCAGAATCTATCTACATTAGGGCACCATTGACTATTTCAATCTTCTGTATATAATAATTGACAGGCTTCTTCTCCTTTGCAAAAAAGTGAAAAAAACCCACTTGGGTTTTTCCATGCTGTATTATTATTATTTTTCTTAAGGAAGAAATTCCCTCTCAGGATTTATACCTCTAACAAGCCTCAGTTGATGGCTGAATAACTCAATTAAAACTTTTTTAGCAGTTTCTCTCCCACTGCCTGAATCTTATATAAGTGGTTCCTATGAAATGTCTGAGCAAAGTGAAATGACTTTGCAGAGGGTGAACCTTTGATAGCTGGGGATTAACATTTCTGTTTGGCCACGGAAGGTCCCTTTTGATTCTTTCTAAGTGGGTTCTAATGATATAGAAACTCCATCTATCATGGTCCATTAATTAGATGTGCCCTATTCCTTAAGTTAAAAGGCATAATGAAAAATGTAAAGCCAGATGGAATACCCTTTCCTTTCAAACATGTCAGGATTTGGGTTATTCAAACAGAAAGTGCATATAATCCACCTTTATCTAACATTATTAACATATTGTTACCTTTACATAGTGAACATCTCAAATACATCAAAGTTATCCTGCTTCCTTAATTGTCCAGATTCTTCAATATCTCTCAGCTCATTAAATGAGGTATAAGTATGCTGTATTCTGGAATGTAATTTCTTTTTTGCTATCCTATATAATGATATCCTTAAATAAGTTGATTTCTTTGAGAGAGATACAGACATAACACATTTTTCTAATTTCAATGTCCAGAGCCAATTAATCTTGCCTTCAGCATAGATAATTCCCATGGATGAGAGTTATTCTGTCTGCCTACCAAGTTTTCCCCATTGCACATTCAATAACCAATGCAAAGTATTCTAGCTTTGCTCACAATTTCACCTATAATTATTTTATTAAAGTGTTAAGATTTCTTTTTATGGATGTGGGATGACTATGTTTTATATGCATCTTTGTCACAGACATAATGTTGGACCCTAAATATATAAGTTTATCTGTAAGGTACAATATTTATAATACAGAACCTAAGTTCTAAGTTTTATAGTTCATTTCACTATGCTTGTTTCATTTTATAGATATATCATTTGTTCAGTTTTATGTGTTGTACAACAGAGAGGCTTCCATTCTTTAGCTGATATCCAAGTACTTTAATGTGATATCTTTCATCTTGAAAGATGAAATATTCCTAATATACATACATATATACATACACATACATATATGTATATTTATATGCACATATATGTAGGTATTTATATGCATATATATTGCATATATATTTATATGCATATATATGTACATACACACACATATATGTGTATTTATATGCATATATATGTATGTACTTATATGCATATATATTGCATACATACATATATATATGAAGTGAGAGAGATAGAAGCAGGGGGAGAGAGTGTATGGGAGCATTGAGAAGAGCTGAGAGGTCTTCTCAAGAGAGAAAGTGTAATTAGGTTGTGTTTTGTAAAAAAATATTTTTAAAAATATTTATTTATTTATTTATTTATTTATTTATTTACAGTCTCAGGGTCATTGTGATTTACATTTCTCTGACCACTAAGGACTTTCAATATTTATTTAGGTGCTTCTTAGCCATTCAAGATGCGAAAAGTAAATTACAAAAATTTGAGCATCCACTCATACTTTGAATAAAATCTTTTAAAAGCCAAATAAATGCATTTTCTCTCATATCTGCTTTGCACATTATCAGGGTTCCTGTAAGACAAGGAAAATATACTATAATACTTATATGCCATGTTTGGAGATACACAAATCTCTTATAAACCATAGTAAGTGAAAGATATGCTAACCATCAGATTGAGCTCACAAATCGCAGTCGGGGAGCTAGGGGGAAGGACTGGGGGAGCACAAGGGGATTGCAATCCTAGAGGAAGAACAATGTCAGCTGTCCAGACCATCTAGTGCTCCCATGGATAAAACCACCAACCAAGGAGTGTACAGGGAGGGATCCATTGCTCCAAGTACTTGTGTAGCAGAGGAAGGCTTTATCTGAAATGAATGAGATGGGAGGCCCTTGGTTCTGTGTAGATTTGATGCACCAATATAGAAGATGCTGGAACAGTGTAGAGGGAGCGGGTGGGTAGATAGGAGAGCACCCTCATAGAGGCAAAGTTGAGGGTCCTGAGGCAGAATGGGATGGGGCATTGTGGAGGGGTAACTTGTAAGGGGGATATCATTTGAGTTATAAATGAATGGTTAATTAAAAAAAGGAAAAATAAATTAGCTCTTTTATAATGTCCCAAAACCCCACATAGTCATACAATAACAAAGACTCTGAAAACACAAAATAAACAAACATTAAATAAAAGCAAACAAAACAGCCTGAGAAAGCACTATACAACTCAGAGCTAGACTGACATATGCTGTATATTTTATAATCAACATGCTATAAACATAAGACAAATTACAGCTAAGTATTAGAAGATTCATATTCAAGACAGGATAATATTAAATAAGGAGGTGGATTAATCTGATATATGTTGAGAATAAGAACCAGAAGCAACAGCTACAAAGAAGAAACACTATAAATCATATGAAGCATATCTTAATTTGTAGGCTGAATTTAACCAAAATATCATTCAGTGGATTTATCAATATATGGAAAGAAACCTAAATATAAGGAGAAGTTAAATGAATGAATTTGAGTATGAATCTTGGTACAATTACAAAACCTATACAACTATGTGTAGTGCAAATTTTACAAAGGAAATTACAGAATTATCAAAGTAATGACAGTAATGATCTTCCTTCCTTGGGATGCAATGGATCAGCTGCCCCACACTTCTACCAACATAGCTTTATCACCTGATGAACTTTACTCTCAAGCCTCCTCTTTTTTAAATTGATGAAAGCAGATGACAAGCTCCAGTAATATGGAAAATTAGTAATTCACAAATATGCATATCAAGATGATACATTGTAATCCATTATTGTACTCATTTATTTTAATAAACACAAATGAAATATAAAAAATCATAGAAATTGTAAATATAAAATGAGAAGAAAGTCAAAACCAATTAATGTTTAGTCTTAAAATAGACTGAAGAAAGACCATCCAGAGACTGCCCCAACTAGGGATCCCATCCCATTTGCAGACACCAAATCCCCTCACAATTACTGAAGCCAAGAAGTGTTTGCTGTCAGGAGCCTGGTATGACTGTTCCCTGAGAAGTTCTACTAGCACCTGACAAATACGAGTGCAGATACTCACAGCCAACCATTGGACTGAGCCTGGGGACCCCAGTGGAAGCTACCAGAAGGACTCAATTCTTTGGAGGCTGAAGCAAGGGCATTGCCAACAGTCTAAGGCAAAGTTACCAAGGAAGGGGATGGCAACCCCAAAAGAACAATATCAACTAACTGGACCACCCAGAACTCCCAGATACTAGTTCATCAACCAAAGAGTATTAATGGATGGAGCCATGGATCCAGATACGCATGTAGCAGAGGATGGCTTTATCTGACATTAATGGGAGGGGAGGCCCTTGGATTTGTAGGGGCTTGATCCCCTAGCATAGTGGTGAGATGTGAGTGGGTGAGTAGGTGGGGAAGCATCCGTAGAGGCAAAAAGGAGAGGGGACAGAAGGATGGGATGGGGATTTTGTGGAGAGGTAACGGAGAAGGGGGATATTATTTGAAATGTAAATGATTAATAAAATAAATAAAACATTGAACATAGAGGTTTGAAAAAAGAAGAGAAAAGATCAATAATTAAGACATTATAGCTATGGATCAGCACATTGTCTATTTTTCTATAACACTAATTTAATATTTCCAGCACCCACAACTCACAAATGTTTATCACTAAAGTTCCTGGTTATCCTATGTCCTCTCCTGATCTCAGAGCACTCTTTACACTAATTTCTATAACTCAGTTTTTGGGAGGCTGTAGCAAGGGCATTGGCAACTGTCTAGGGCAAAGTGACCAACGAAATCCAGTTATTCATAATAGAAAAACAATTATCAGGTAGAAATTTTTTTCTTACAGATGTCACTGAGATATGATCTTCCTTACTTGTGGTACAATGTCCCTTTAAATATGTATTACTAATTCAGAAAGATTGAATGAGAAATATTCCAGACAAAAGAGAAAACTTGTGCTTTCTGTTAAACAAATGTGATACACTAAGATATATTAGAATCTGTAGCTGATTTACTCATATAAAAATTCCCATTAGAAAATTAAATATTTTTAAAGTCATCTCTATACACTGAAACCAGTATGAATACTCCTATTGTAACCAGCAAGGTTCTGCAGTCACTGGCTGGACATATGGATAGTAAACTGTTATCGCTGGTCACTGTTTCACTGGGGGCTCTTGCTTTAATCAAAATAAATAGGCCATTTTATACCAAAAGGGATCTTATTGACAGATCCTAAAAATGTTAAATGGGCAACTTATCCAAGAAATGTCGTGTTCTAATTTAAAATCATTACAGTGCTGGTAGCTTGACATGAAGTTATTTGTTACAATTTCTTATTTGTTTAGTGTAAGCTACCTGAGGTATTATTCTTTGATTTTAGCTTTATATAAAATTATTAACAGTCAAATTCATAGTTATAACTTTATACTGAACAAAACTGTAGCACAAACGAAAACAATTTCCATTCCACTTGATGTGACACTTAAAATATTGTTACTTAAATAGTTTAGTATTTAATGGCTATGGGTATTCTAATAATTTCTATAATTTATCACTTTATTATAAAATGTCTCATATATGTATATTCCAGTACTAGATTTGTTCTAATTTAAATTCTATTCACCCTCAACCCTAAAATAAAACAAACAAGAGACTCAAATATTATTTTACAATTCTGACTGAAAATTTGCCTCCATTTCATGTTTAACCTGGGAGTTGGATAATAGCCATACATAGAACATTTTTCTTATTGAAATTATATGCTGTATTCTCTTTTCAGGGAAGTGTGGTGTTATTGGAAAAGCATATTCTGGAAGCATATTAGGAGTATATCACCCAGGAATTCAACCCCTGGGTTTAAAGGATAGCATTGTCTTTCACTGTGACCTTGCCATGAAAGCAAACTGTGTTTGTCAGAGTGGGAGGGAGTGTGTGTGTGTGTGCATGTGTGTATGTGCATGTGCATGTGTGTGTGCACGTGTGTGTGTGCGTGTGTGTGCATGCGTGTATGCACATGTGTGTGCGTGCGCATGTGTGTGTGTGTTTGTGTTTTCTCATCTGTAAAAATTTCATGTTGACAAAATAATTGTATCGGGTTTAGACACATGGAGTTTGCACACATTGAACACACAATAAATAAACGTAAGCACACGTGATTCTGTCTGGCATAAAGCATAATGCTGATGTGCCATTAGAAGCAATATTATCTGTTTGTTCAGGTGTCACAATTTGAAATATTTCCCACACAGTTCACTATGATAGAACAGCATAAAATAAAGTATAAGCGGTGTACACAGCCTAGTGCTGAGAATCTATTTTAAAATGATATACACTTACTAATCCTAAACAAATATAATCTAGAATACATATATCTATATATTTTGTGAATATATATTTATAATATATATATTCAGAAAATTTTACAGATTATCAAATGAGAATTATGATGTTAATAATTAAAGAAACAATGAAGATTTTTGTACACTTAATATAAAATACTCTTGATTACTCAGACTTCTCCAAATTTCCAAAATTCAATATATTCTCAGGGTACTTATGTGAGGGCATAAAATAGAAATTCACAGTAAAATTAAACATAAACCAGAATTATTTATTTAAAATCACTTAGAATAAATTCAAGTTGTTAAAACTAAACAACTGAGTTGGAGAAATAACTCAATGGATGTGATATTTGCAAGAACAGAAACTTGATTTCAGAAGCTTAGAACAGTGTAAAGCTCAATGAGGTTAGCATAATACACTTCTGAATATTTTGGATATTGTGAGAATACAAAATAAGAATATATTAATTTGATGTGTACTTTTGCTCAAGACATACCAAATTATACTCCAACTTAGGAAGTTCTCCAACCACATTGAACATATCATATGAAGTCTTGACTGTCTAATCCTTCCTACCTTCTTCAATCTTCCTTGTTTTTCCCACTGATATTAAGACATTCCACTAGATATTCTTTTTAAAAATATTCTCTTATTTTATTTTTTAAAGATTTATTTATCTTATGTATATGATCACACTGCCCTTGACACACCAAAAGAGGGCATCAGATCCAATTACAGATGGTTGTGAGCCACCATGTGGTTACTAGGAATTGAACTCAGGACCTTTGGAATAGCAGCCAGTGCTCGTAACAGCTAAATCATCTCTTTAGCCCATCCCATAGTTATGCTTAAGTCATGAATAAAGACAATTGTATTGAGTCCTCCTTTTAAGTCATATACTACTGCAGCTGAACGACTCCTAGGAATTAGCAAGAAAGAGACCTGTCTCTACTAGCCCAGAAGATTAGCATAGAGGGCATTTTACCTAGGATGGGCGGGACCTTGAGCCGAGTGTGTGTGAGAGACAGTGTGCAGTCAGTGAGCATTCGAGATTTTGAGTCTCTACCCTCCTGGCTGGGGCACTCGCGCCCCGCCCCCCGGGACTCCTGCTGGGCCCATGAGGCCCAAGCATGTTCGGAGCCTGGGGGTGCTGCACCAGTGCAGAGGAGATGGCTGCTGTTTTAGACCCAGTGTGTTTCAGGTGGCCTCAGATGTACCTCAACTGCTAAGCTGCCAGATTTCTCATTTCTCTTTTGTAATGAGTGTAAAAACCTCATGCCATTTTTAAGAAATACATTCAGATCCTGCACTTCCATATGTCATCTCTGTCACCATTTCTTCGTGAACGCCTTGTCGACCTGACTAGGATCCCGTTTCTCCTGTCGGTTGAGGGAGGCCCAGACTGGCCTGCCCGGGGCAGATAAATTTCTGTATATTCAACCAACTGGTTGAAGCCTACTTGATGGTGGTAAATGACTGTTTTGATGTATTCTTGGATTCAGTTTGCGAGAATTTTATTGAGTATTTTTGCATTGATATTCATAGGCAAAATTGGTCTGAGTTAAGTCATCTTTGTTAGTTCTTTGGGTGGTTTAGGTATCAGTGTAACTGTAACTCGATAAGATGAATTCGGTAGTGTTTCTTCTGTTTTTATTTGTGGAATAGTTTAAGGAATATTTGTATTATTTCTTCTTTGAACATCTTGTAGAATTTTGCACTAAAATTCCTGGCCTTGAGGTTTTTTGGTTGGGAGACTTTTAATCACTGCTTCTATTACCTTAAGGGCTTTAGGAATGTTTAGTTTACCTAATCTTGATTTAACTTTGATATCTTTTTAGAAAATTATCCATTTCACCTCAATTTTTCAGTTTTTTTTGAGTATTTTTTAATTTTTGAATATTATGTTTCTGTTATTATATCTCCATTTTCCCTTCTGATTTTGTTAATTGGAATGCTCTCTCTGTGCAGTATAGTTTGTTTGGCTTAGAGTTTATTAAACTTATTGATTTTCTCAAGGAGCAAGCTCTTCTTAGTTTTGTTGATTCTTTGTATCATTCTCATTGTTTCTCATTGGTTGATTTCAGCCTTAAGTTTGGTATTTTTTTTTTCATGCCTTCTATTCCTCTTGGGTATGTTTGCTTCTTTTTGTTCTAGAGCTTCCAGGAGCGCTGTTAAGTTGCTAGTGTAGGCTCTATCTAAGTGCAGATACTTAATGCTATGAATTTTCCTCTTAACACTCTTTTTATCGTGTCCCATAGGTTTAGGTATGCTCTGTTTTCCTTTCCATTGAATTCAGGGAAGTCTTTAAAGTCTTTATTTCTTCCCTGATAAGTTATCACTGAGTAGAGAGTTGTTCAGTTTCCATCGGTATGTGTGCTTTCTGTTGTTTTTGTTGCTGTTGAGGTCTAGTCTTGGTGTCTGATGATCTGATAGGATCCTGCTTTTAATTTGTGTTAGGTTATCCAGGGCTTGCTGTGGTGGGAGAGCTGGGTTCTGTTGATTCCAAATTACATTGGCTTCTCTTGTTCTTGTGCTTGCTTCTCGGCATCTGTTTATCTCTGGTATTAACTGGCCTGCTTGTTCAGGTATTACCTGATGCCTGTCCCTTCGTAGAGGAAGGTCCAGTTCTCTGACATGTGTCTCTCTGAGCAGGTCTGCTGGAAAGCAGGCAATATTCTCTCTGGTTAGGCAAGGCCTCTATGTCCCTGGTTAGAGAGGTCTCCTCTGTTCCTGGTACTACAGACTTCCTGGGAGACAGACAGACTTTGTCCATGGTTATTTTATTGCAGACCTACTGGGAGACAGACTACTTGTGAGGTGTCTGAAAAGGGAAGATGTGCGAAATCCGCTCAAGACCTTGACGGAGTTGCCAGCCTGAAGGAAGATAGGGCTCTGCCTGATCAGATAGGCCCAGTGTCTGTGGCAGGGCTCTGTGGGGGTCCCAGCTGTGGGAGGTCAGCTGTGGGCCAGGGGTCTCACACGTGTTCCTGTTTGTGGCAGACCTCCTGACAGACGAACAAGCAATGGACTGCGGGAGAGAGGCAGACATACCCAATCTGCCCCGTGGGAGTTATAGACTGACTCATTTATGTATTTTGAAATAATCTTAAAATAATGGTTCCTATGGCCTTTTCAAATATAATATTAATACATATTTCTCTTTCTCTTTCAGATTTTATTTTGCTGTTTCCATACTTCCTCAAGTCTTTGGTTTTGTTTTTGGTTTTTCTATTTTCCCCTTCTATGTGTACTAATATAACTCCTCTAAAGGTCTTTATATCCCTCACCTTCATCATTATTTACTTTACTAGTTTCTTGGTTTCTTGGTTTCTCCAGGTTATATCCTCATACCTGAAGCTTTGGAGCTAGAAGCTGCAAAAAATAAATAAAAAAGTAAATAAATAAATAAATAAATAAATAAATAAAATAAAATGTGTCTGAATGGTGTTTGTTTTTCTGGGTTTGCAGTATGTGACTTAGTATAATATATCCTAGTTGCATCTATTTTCCTGGAAATTTTATATATTATATATGTATATGCATATTATAGACCTTATAGATAGAGATACATATGAGAAAGTACATTTTCATAATCCATTCATCATTTAATGGCCATTTTGTTGTATCCATTACTAATATGGCAGTGAATATAGATGAGCTATTATCTGTGGGGAGGAATATGAAGTCCTTTAGTAATATGCCTATTAGTAATAGAGTTGGGTTGTATGGTGGATCTACTTTTACGTTTTTGTAATTTTTCCAGTTATTCTACAAGAGTGGCATCTAGAACTTCCTTATCACTTAATAAAAATGACCAAAGAAAGAGTTCATATTTTAATGTGATTACCTTCTTAATGTAAATGTTCTGTGAGGCCATCGTCTCATCTTGGGATGGAAGTACACTTTATATATTGCAGGTAGACTTCCCCACTTGCTGCTTAAATGAGCATGCAGAGAGGACTGAATGATATGGTCAAAAGGCAAACACCTGAGAGTAGATTTCAGAAGTAGGAAACTTACCCCAATAAACATCTAAAATGAAAATAGGGCTCATTGTGCAACTACTGAGAGATGAATTTGTTCAAGAAATCATGATTTTCTCCATGTTTTTCTTTTGATGAGGTTGCCATCCATATAACAGCTTGACTGAAACCTTGTAATTGGCTTTGCAACAGAGTACTTAGCTAAACCAAGCCAGGAATAGTGAACCAAAGGAAATCATAGTTCAATAAATGTTTTCTTCATTAAACACCAACATTTAGTGTAATTTGTAATACAGCAATACAAAACTGACCAAGACTGGCTTATAATGTTTTCTGGATTGTGTAATGCACCACCACCTTCACAATAGTTTAGCTTCACTTCATATAAAGCTGGCATGTGGTATACATACATAGCCATTCCCCCACACCTCAAGCTATTTGGGTCTCAAGTCATTGGCTGGCCATTCCTTCAGTCTCTGCTCCAACCCCCATGCCTGCATTTCTTTTAGACAGGACAATTTGGGGGTAGAAAGTTTTGTAGGTGGCTTGGTGTCCTTATCCCTCCACTAGGGGTACTGTCTGACTATAGGAAGTGGTCTCTTCAGATTTTGTGTCCCCACAGCTGAGTACCTCAACTTAGATTACCCACATTCACTCCTGAGTGTCTTCCTCATGCTACTTTCTTTTCTTTCTTTCTTTTTTTTTTTTGTTTTTGTTTTGATTTTTTTGTTTTGTTTTGTTATTGTTTTATGAGACAGGGTTTCTCTGCGTAGCCCTGGCTATCCTGAAACTCACACTGTAGACCAAACTGGCATCGAATTCAGACATCTGTCTACTTCAGCCTCCCAAGTGCTGGGACTTGAGGCATGTGCCGCCACTGCCTGGCTCATACTACTTTCTTAAATCAGTAGAATTCCTAACTAAATTCTAAATGTTTCACCAATAGACTCTCCACAGTATGTCTGCTTAAAGACTGAACCATGCAAACACTTACTGAAATTCAAACGTGCAGGGGGAAACCTCATTGGGCCCTTTCTCCACTTTGATGACAAGTGGCAGGTAATTAAGTAATGATGGTAGAGAAAGGAATAACTACTTTTCCTACATTCTAAAACCACTTTTCACTACAGAAAAAAGAGTATATGATTTCATACTTCAACTCATGTTTTGTATTACCAGTTTCAGTTTCAGAAACTTGCTTATGTTTAAAAAAATAAAGCACAGAATTCATTCTTTTTATTCTAAAAGTCACTCATCTTTAAGCACTTTGCAGTGGCTCTGGTCAAATGATTTTGTTTTTTTATACTCTTTCCAGAATCTTCCAGAGTGTACTACTTATTTTTAAAAGGTTCTAATTAAGAATACTGGTACATTTTATTTTCTTTTGTTTTTAAACTTGAATTAATTATTTCTAATAATCTCATTCATTTCTTTGTGCTTCTATTGAAAAAGAAATACTGTTCAGTTTAGAAAGAACTTCTTCCATGATTAGAGAGTCCTGTTGCTATGTTTAAAATTTGTGTGATGCTACGATATTTGTGAAAATAATCACTGTTTACATGCAGTGATGATGGTAATGAAATTAGGTCATTATTCTTAAACAAATGTTTAGCCCTATCTGTAAAATAAAACAAATTCACTGTTGAAGTTTGCTACTTTTTCTTGCCCTAGATGCTTTTTGTTATTGGCCTTTTCATCACTGTATATATTGCTTTTAGATTTTAAAATATTGTTTAGCATCCCTCCCTCTGTGTGTGTGTGTGTGTGTGTGTGTGTGTGTATGTGTGTGTTGAGACAAAATGTGTAGGTGCACAAGGGAACCAGAAGACAGTAGATCTTTTGTGCTGGGAGTAATGGGAAGTTGCGATACCTAGCAGTTGTGCTTGTAATTAAGTATTTGTATTGTAAACGAGCAGCATATACTTTTAATCACTGAAAGTTCTCTCTATCCTCTAGATTTAAGTCTTCTAAATATGAATAATATACTCTCTTATTTAGAAATGTTTAATAAAAATGTCTTCAATGTTAGAATAATAAATACATGTTATATATACATATACACAAAGGAATATGTATTTATGCCTTACTTTTTGATTATTCATTATCATAAATATCTCTGTAAAATTAATTTTTATTAATTGCTGAAATTTATTCTATGAAATCATATTTTAAAGGGGAAGCTTACTTTTTACAAGTATACATTAACATTATGACAAAAATATTAAATATGATAATGTAGCTGATTTAAACATATTTTCATTTTTGAAAAATAAAAATGAATATAAATATAAATATTTGGTTTTATGTTGACTTTATAGTTTTTATAATTGGACATTCAAGTGATCATAAAGTATAAAAATATGGTAGTCCTCATTATTGCAGAAGTTATATATTTTATGAGCACTATCTGTTGAAAATGCTGTCTTTTTTCCACTGGATGGTTTAGTTCCTTTGTCAAAGATCAAGTGACCATAGGTGTGTGGGTTCATTTCTGGGTCTTCAATTATGTTCCATTGATCTACTTGCTTGTCACTGTACCAATACCATGCAGTTTTTATCACAATTGCTCTGTAGTACAGCTTAAGGTCTGGGATTGTGATTCCACCAGAGGTTCCTTTATTGTTGAGAATAGTTTTGGCTATCCTTGGTTTTTTGTTGTTCCAGATGAATTTGCAAATTGCTCTTTCTAAGTCTATGAAGAATTGAGTTGGAATTTTGATGGGGATTGCATTGAATCTGTAGATTCCTTTATTGTTTCTATTTCCAGTTTTAGGTCCTGGATGATTCTGCTCATTTCCTTCACCTGTTTGTTTGTGTTTTCCTGTAACTCCTTAAGAGATTTTTGTGTTTCCTCTTTAAGGGTTTCTACTTGTTTCTTCGTGATCTCCTGCAATTCTTTATGGGATTTTTTTTTTTTTTGCTTCCTCTTTAAGGGCTTGTACCTCTTTTCCTGTGTTCTCCTGTATTTCTTTAAGAAAGTTATTCATGCCCTTCTTAAATTCCTCTAGCACCATTGTGAGATATGATTTTATATCCAAATCTTGCTTTTCTGGTGTTTTGAGATATCCAGAACTTTCTGTGGTGGGAGTACTAGGTTCTGATGAAGCCAAGTAGTCTTGGTTTCTGATGGTAAGATTTTTGCATTTGCCTTTAGCCATTTGTTGATCTCTGGTGTTAGATGTTCTTTCTGTCTCTGACTAGAGCTTGTTCCTCCTGTGGGTCCGTATGCCTGTGTGAGTACTTCTGGGAGATCAGCTCTCCTCTGGTAAATCCTGGGCATAGATGGGTGAGTCTCTGGGTTAAAGCACTTCCTGCAGGCAGGCTCTCCACTTGCAGGGAAAGGGCAGAGAGAGTTGCTGATCCACTGCTGTCACTTGGAACCTGAGAGGATCCTGTCCCTGCTGCCCTGCAATTCCCCTGTGACTTCTGAGGCCTGTGCCTCCTGGCTGGCCCCGCTTTAGAATGTCACTGGAGAGAAAATGGCAGATTTCACCAGAGTCCCTGGGTTAAAGCAATCCCTGGAGGCAGGCTCTCCTCTAGCAGGGGAGGGGCAGAGAGGAGAGGATTGCAGATCCACAGCCATCACTCAGAGGCTGAGAGGATCCTGTCCCTGCCACCCTGCAACTCCCTCATATGTACACATTTTCAATGCATATGCATATACATAAAAAAATTAAAATTTAAGATGCCCCACAGGTTTAGATGATAATCCTGTACATTTAGATGATAATTGCAGTACATTTTGATCAGTGTCTCCATGTTATTCAAGAAGTTACATAAATAAAAATATTAATTTTATCGTAAAATGTGATTATTCTCAATTAGAGATTAATTTACATTCATATGCAGGAGCGGGGGCTTCTTTTATGTCATAGGAAATAAAGAACGCTCATTATGATCAAGCTAGATTGAATCACATGGTTTTTCTTTAGTTAAATAAATATTATTTTATCCCTCATAATACTAAGAACTTTGTGGTTATGTGAATACTGTCTTTAGCTCTTTTCTTATATTGTCTATGGTTTTGTTCAATGCATATTTATATTGTGTTAAAGTATAACTTTCTTTTTTAAAAAGGTTACATTTTTTAACTTTACCATTTCTGATGTAATTGCTCTCCATTTTGGGCATTAGAAAAAATACATATTGGCATTTATCATTTCATGAATGTAAGCACGGTCCCTATCTCAAATCTCCATCATTCTTCATTAAAATACCCATAGGAGTTTATACATAAGTATTCTTCCACATTCAACATTATCCATATGATTTATATAAACTAAAAATGAATGTGAGGAGTTTCTTGGTTTGTAGTGATAGCTCAGCTACTGGCAGTGCTTGATGCCCTTCCAGTGGGCATGAATTAATTTTCCAGTAACTCAAACTTGCCTGTAACTCTAGCCCCAAGAGATCCAGTTCTCTCTTCACACCTCTGGGTGCTTACACACATGTAATATGCACTTACATACACCTCCATAAAATAAACTGTAAATCAGCTGGAGGAATTAGAAAAGAAAGCAGAACTTGATATTCTTAAAGAAAACAAAACAACAGCACAAGTAATGGCTGTTTATTATCACACATTTGCAATAATGACGAAAGAGTGGACTAGCCACCCCTGTACTTGGAGTTGGCACATGGGTAAACTTTGATCATCCAGCTTCCAAACCCCTCTCTCAAGAGCTACTGATCCAGAAATACAAAAAAAAAAAAAAAAAAAAAAGAAAAAAAGAAAATTTTGCAGCTGATATATTCAAATGAACACTTCTGATTAAATCTTCAAATAAAAGTGAGCATACATATAAGTAAAGAAAATGTTTAATTATGTTAACAGAAGGTTTAAAGTTTAACACAAGACAATTAAAGTATAAAATGTTGCTATCATTGTAACCATTGCTGTGTTAATTCTATATAATAATAACTTTAAACCACAACATCACTTTCACTTATTCTATCAATGCACTGTAAAGAATGAAAGGAAAAATTTCTGACTTAATTTGCTTAAAAAATGACTTGCAGGACAACTGCAAAAATAATACTTAACCAATGAGTACTTGATACTATCTACGGCAGTTAGAAATATTTCTCTATCAGGCATGAGAGATGGCTCAGCGATTAAGACCACTTCTTCTAGAGGTTCTGAATTCATTTTTCAGCAACCACATGATGGCTCACAGTCAACTGTAAATAGAATTTAATGCCTTCCTCTGGTGTATCTTAGGAGAACCACAATGTGCTCACATACATAAAATAAATAAATCTTCAAAAAAGTGAGAGAGGAGAGAAGAGCCACGATTAGAGGTTCCCCCCTGCAAAACAAAACAAAAAAACAAAACAAAACAAAAACAAAAAACTCCACTATCTATCAAACAAATTCAACCTTGCTGATAAGATAAACTATGTTTATTATCATTATTGGATAAAAATATATGTATACTTATATTTGAATTTTTTAAATTACTAATGTCTAAATCATTTTTCTTTCTAGTTTCAAAGTTCTCTTCCTGATTTTAAATGTTCGTGCAAAATAAATATCACCTCACCTAGCCAGTATACCCAATATATTGCCAATTAAACATTTCTATTCCAAATATATCATTTTATTTTTACAGATAAAGATTTCGATTTAATAAATGTAACAAATTTTCTTTTCTACTCCTGTCTTGCTTTGGATGTCTTGTACAGAATATTACCTCCACACTTTATATACTTAAAGCATCATTCTGTGTTTATGCAGGGAAAGGGAGAGAGAGAGAGAGAGAGAGAGAGAGAGAAATTTTCATTTTCCCAGTGTGATATATTCAATAAATTTTGGAAGTGATGTGGTAAATGGGAAAAAATTTAGCCCATTAAAAATAATTGTTTTTAAAATTCTTTTGTGATATTTTTATTTTCATTGAGAATGTATTTCATTTCCAAGGGATTTTTTAATTCTCTTCCAAATTCCTGGTCTTCAGAGAAGTCTTTGTTTCCAGTTATATTATTTTGAATATTTATTTACATGTACATTTCATGCAGGTATGTTAGTCATATATTATTCCAAGACTGCAAAATAGGGTATTTGAATTACTCACAAAGTCATAAACCTCTTTATATAATACCCATTTACCCAGGCATCAATTGTCTCCCTTAGGTAAATCTCTTTAGGTCAGCTAGAAGGACTGGCAACATAACTTTTTGTAGTGAGCAGCTTTGTGTTCAAACTTTGGTCATTGTGTGGGAGAGAGTAAATACATATGGGTCTATCCTGAAATCCTTAGTAGGTCTCAACTTTTAATTATTAATATTTTTAACCAACATTTGAACCTAGGCTGTTGACCCTAGAAGAGGATGACATAAAATACACTGCGCATCATACGATCTAAAGCAGAATTTCTTCCTTAGCAGGCTCATGAGCCTTTTATGAATTCTGATCACGCAAAAGAAACACAGAAGTGGCCACAAATCCTTAAGCTTTTCAATCCTTTCTCAGAATTCTTATCTTTACAAGCGGAGGAGTTTCAGTCTCTAGAGTGAGTTCTGTTTCTGCTTGTTACAGGCTGCCGTATAACAGGGATGAGTTCCTTCAGATTTTTCTTGTGACACAAAATCATTGATTATACTTTCTCCTTCTGCTTTTAGTATTTGTTTATAACTTATGTTTACTTTCTTTATCCTGGAGCTGAAACCAAGGCCACCCAGTATCTAGCAAGCTTGGCACTGCTGCCTACTCCCAACCTTCAGGTACCTCATTCAGACTTCTGCCACTTATGTCAAGAATGTTTGTACAGCAAACACCCTGCTGCTTACAATCAATACCCCTTTATTACAAAGGAGAAGGAAAGGCCATCCAGAGGCTGCCCTATAGAGATCCATCCCATATGCAGACACCAAACCCATTCACCATTGCTGATGCCAAGAAGTGTTTGCTGATAGGAGCATGATAGGGATGTTTCCTGAGAGCTTCGACAGAGACTTACCTATACAGATGGGGATGCTTGCAGCCAACCATTAGACTGAGCAAGGGAGATCCCAATGGAGGAGGTAGGGGAAGGACTAAAGGAGTTGAAACATGGAGTTTGCACCTCCATGGGAAGAACAAAAATATCCAACAACCAGACCCCCCAGAGTTCCCAGGGACTAAAACACAAACCAAAGAATACACATGGAGGGACCCATGCCTCCAGCTGCCTTTGTAGCAAAGGATGGCTTTGTCTGGTAATAAAGGGAAGGGAGGCCCTTGCTCCTGTGAAGGCTTGATGCTCCAGTGTAGGGGAATGCTATGGTGATGGGCCAGGAGTGGATAGCTGGGTTTGGGAGCAAACTCATGGAGATAGAGGTCAGAGGGGTAGGATGGGGGGAGTTCAGAGAGGAAACCCAGAAGAGGGATAACTTGTGAAATGTAAGTAAAAAAAATAACCAATCAAAAATTAATAGAAAAAATAAAAAGCAAAGGGGAAATACCTTCTAAACGAAGATAGGAAACATAATACCTTTCATTTTATAGTGGGTTTGCTAACGTTTCCATTATAAGCTTAAAGTTTCCTGAAATTAAAGATTCTTAAGTGTAGAATGGACAGCTATTGATTCTTTCATCCAATTAGAAAAACTCCTAGGCTTCCCTTCATGCATTCCTTTCCTAGCTTTAAAACTTTTATGAACTGAAAAGACAATTAAGTATGTTATGTACCAATACCAGATTCTTAAAATATATTTTTTCAACAGTAGTACTCAAGCAGGTAAAAAATAAATAAATAAATAAATTGAGGGAAAATTGGCTCCAACTTAAATTCAAACCTCCCATGCTTAAGATATGGTTGTAAGTTTTATCTATCAGCAAAGGAAAACATTCAGTTGATTTCCAGACTCCCCACCCCTTATCATTGTCTCTGAACTTAATAGAACTGCAATAAAGCTAATCCCAGTGTTGACTTACAAGGTTTGTCAGGCAGAATGTTTTGATTTACCCAAACACTTCCTCTTTTTATTAATTAATCTATCTGTGAGTCTCTTTCTCAGTCTATAAATTATTTTATTGACTAGAACATGAACAGAGACTCAAAGGATATGACCTCTCCAATTTGCATCATGTTTAACAAGCTGCAAGTTTGACTTACTGTGTGTAGAGATCCAGCTGTACCCTGTTCTAAGTGACTCCATGTTATGTAAAATGGTCACTTTTGAGTTATGCCTTGGCCTGTGAATCTCCATAAAAAGGCACCATTTAGCTCCACTTGCAGTGTAAACTGAAAGGAAATTGGATTCTGCATGTATCTGTGGAAGTAGACACCATTTGTCCAGCAACAACCATTGGGCACAAACTGATAAACAAATTATTCTTAAAACTAAAAAGCCTACCATCCTATGGAACACATAAAAGAAAAGGATATGTTACTTTGTTGGTATAATAAAACCATTTAAGTAAATCATCCACTAGAAATTATTAAGTGCATTGGAAAAAGGAATGGTACACTTCTCTTAGCTGGATCCTATAAGAAGGAAGATATCCAATGCTAATGGACTGCACCCTCACTGACCCATCCTGACTTGAGGAGTGCATCAAGGGACCATTATTAAGTAAAGAACAAATAACTACCTAGTTTAGCTCAATTTATCCTTCAGTGCCCACATTTGTTTCAACTCCCTTTGCTTTCTTTCCTCTTAGATAGGCACATACTTTGCCTCCACAGTCCTCTGTTGTTTGACTCACCTCTCCAGACTCCCTTTCCCTGCATCTAACCTCCATATTTTGACTCATCTCTGAAACTCAGATAAATCATGATACTCTGTATTCTTTGCAGCTCAGTTTTTACAGTAGTTCTTCATCTTGGTTTCCTACTAAGCTGTGAAACTACTGTAGTGCTCCTTTTTAAAAGTAGACCTTGGCCCTGTGAAGGTTCTATGCCCCAGTGTAGGGGAATGCCAGGGCCAGGAAGCAGGAGAGGTAGGATGGTGAGCAGGGGAGGGGGGGAGGGAACAGGGGTTTGTTTTAGGTTTTGTTTTTTTTTTTATTTTATTTTTTCTTTTATTTGGAGGGGAACTTGGAAAAGGAGATATTGAAAATAAACAAAACATCTAATAAAAATATAGAAAAAAGAATTAATAAATCAAATGTCAGAAGCCAAAAAAAAAGTAGATCTCTGTCAAATTTTCTTCTTCTGCCTCAACTGAGGCCTCTATAAACTGTTTCCACACTGCTTTGTCATTCTTATTCTTTGTACAGCCATTCTGAAACCTGGGTATATGTAAAAAACAAAAACATAGATAGTTTAACCGATGCTACATTTACTGTAGACTATGTAATGTCTTACCAAAGAACTAATGTTCATAAATAAGATTAGAATAATCAATAATTAATAATCCATGTGTACTTATGATGAACTAATTAGCAAATTGTAACCTATAAAACTAACCTAGCTTATAAATTTAACCCACTCATTACATTCTAACTTTGTGGAAAGATGCAAAGTTACCCATGTACATTTCCTGTACAACAAACTGACTCCAGAATCTTCCCATAGAAGCAACAGAACTAATATAGATATGATGTTATCAATACTTTTTCCACTATGACAACTTAATCTTTTGTTTTGTGGACAGAGGTTTTCCTTGTCTTCTAAAACTTCAAGAACACTCTGGAATCACTTGTAGAAGTAGCCTTACATTCCTGACAGAGCAAATTCCTTGGGAAAAAAAGAATAATATTTAAAGTTTCTTTAGGAATAAATATCCTATTAGTAAATAAATGAAAATAAGAAAGGTTATTGAAGATATATACATATATATATACACACACACATATGTATATATGAGTGGTGGTTTGAATATATGTTTAGACCCCATAGACTCCTGTGTTTGAATGCACTTGGGGAGTTGCACAATTAGGAGATATGTCCTTGTTGGAGTAGGTATGGCCTTGTTGGAGTAGGTGTGGCCTTGTTGGAGTAGGTGTGGCCTTGTTGGAGTAGGTGTGGCCTTGTTGGAGTAGGTGTGGCCTTGTTGGAGTAGGTGTGGCCTTGTTGGCCTAGGTGTGGCCTTGTTGGAGTAGGTGTGGCCTTGTTGGAGTAAGTGTACCACTGTGGGGGTGAGCTTTTATATCTCCTAATGCTCAAGCCCCATCCAGTGTGGAATTTCAGAGCATCCTTCTGGTTGTCTGCTGAAGACAGTCTTTTCTTGGATGTCTTTGGAACAAGATGTAGAATTCTAGGCTCCGCCTCCAGCACCATGTCTTCCTGTATGATGCCATGCTTTCCGTCATGATAATAAAGGACTGAACCTCTGGAACTAAAAGCCAACCCTACTTGAATGTTTTCCCTTGTAAAATTAGCATTGGTCATTGGTGTCTCTTCACATCTATAAAACCCCAACTAAGACAATATAAATGTAGTTTTCTTCATGACCATTAGAAGAAAGGGGGAAGATCAAGCCGTCTAAATTTCATAAAGTTGAAATGTAAATAAATAAGAGCTAAAGTGACTGCCCTTTACAGTGTATTCAGTGCTTTGTATTCTTGGTATTCTGTTTTTTATGACATTTATTTTCTATTTCCTTCCAAAATAAAAGGCTCCGTTTGACTCAATTTTGCTTAATTTTGTTTTCCCAAAGAGTGTGTAGTTTTGTATTAACTACTTATCTTTCAATGCTAAGTCCATGTTTAGTCTCTGCTACTAAAAGAAAAAAAAAGTATAAAAGATATAAACTTAAAAACAAAATAAGGGTTTTGACACACTTCTCTGTTGTTCCAAAAGCAGGAGCCTGGGCTGAGGCCAGGCCTGCATGTGGCTCTCTCTCTCTCCGGAGGCAAAAGGCCTGCTTCTAAGGCCCTGGGCTCGCTCTCTCTCCCCTCCCCACCCCCCAGGGCTGACCTGTTTGCTGCATGGCACATTAGTTAAAAAGGAGGCAATGTATAAATGAGTTATTTTATTGCAGGAAGGATAGAATATGTTGGTTGAGTAGAGAGAAGGAAGGAGAGGAAGGAGAGTGAGAAAGCAAGAGAAGAGAACAAAGAGCAGAGAGGAGAGAGAGAGGAAGAGAGCAAGAGGAGAAGGGTAAGAGTAGGAGAGTAAGAGTAAGATAGTGAGGAGGTAAGAGAGTGAGGAGGGGGCAAACCACCAGTTTTATTGTATGGGGCATGCATGCCTGGCTTGTGGTCAGATAACTGTGTGTATGGTTCAGCTAGAATGCTGGAAGCTTGGGGCATTGTCTGCCTGATAGAGCACACATCTCCTGCTGGGGCAGCTGTGAGGGGTTTGGGCTTAAATCTGAGCCATCATCTCAGGAGCTATCACCAAACTCCTACCGTCCCTAGTGAACAAATTTACTCTGCTCAGTGGGTCTCCGGGGGTCCCATGTGGCCGTTCTACTGGACTCCAGCTGCCAGAAATGCCCACTGTCCTATACCTCTCCTATGTTCTAGGAAAATTAAACAATTCATCTGTTTGAAATTGCTCACTCCCCCTTAGTTTTGTCCTTCTCTAGGCTGGTGTGCCACCTTGACATAGAACTATTCCACGGTGCATTCTTCAGCTACTGTTATGAGAGTCATTCTATGCAACCCAGCCATTAGAGTGGAGACAACAACTACCCTCAGAATATCTGCTTTGACTCAAGGTCAAAACATTTGCATCAAGGCAAATTAATAAATATTTATAGTCTGTATTAAAGCTGGAGTTCAGTCTAGTAACACACAACTTTTTAGTAGTGTGTAATGCATGATATTCCTAACATATACATAGAAGTACAGAATTTTCTGTGACTGACACATGTTTACTCTTCATGTCTCTTGTGCTGAAACAACAGACAAATTTAAGTTTGGAATCACTTAATACTTGACATGTTTCTATTGTCTGGTGTGTTTAGTGTGTGCACACTTATAAAATATCCATTTCTCCGATCTGTCAGGGTCCTCCATGTCAGTGTTTTCCTCCTTTATATTATTATGTGTGCTAGGAAAGGAATCTACTCTTTCTGAGGCTATCATATAATTTAGATACATTAATATGTTTGTATTCCTGGAATATCTATCTCCCTGTGTCTCTCTGTCTCTGTGTGTCTCTCTGTCTCTGTGTGTCTCTCTCTGTCTCTCTGTGTGTCTCTCTGTGTCTGTGTGTCTCTCTGTGTGTGACTCTCTGTGTGTGTCTCTCTCTGTCTCTCTCTGTCTCTCTCTCTCTCTCTCTCTC
>NW_022196915.1:69059073-69064162 GCF_008632895.1 Mastomys coucha
CTCTCTCTCTCTCTCTCTCTCTCTCTCTCCTCTCTCTCTCTCTCTCAGATGTATGAAGAGGGCCAGCAACCACATTCATTTGTGCTGTATCCCATTTCAAAATCCTCTAAATATATTCTATGTATAATAATCTTCTATGTATACTTTTCTCACATTTCTTTCAATGTGATAAGGAAATCTTCCTCTGTGTAATCTACTTTACATTTTAGAACACTCTCACTGTCCTCTGATTCTAAATGGTTTCTTTAGTTATGCTTCATTCTCCTGTATTATAGTAAGCATCACTTGATACTTCTCATACATTTACTTTTATATAAAATGTTTAGCAAACACACACATGCACACACACACATACACAAACACACACACACAAGCATGCATAACTATACATATACACCCACTCCTATCAACTGTCCATGCCTCCAAAGTTTTCTTCAATAAGTTTTTTTTTATAGTCACAGACTTATCTAAGATAGCTTAATACTATAATATTTCAGATACATTGAATTCATGGATCTCACTTTCTTTTTGACCAAAATACATTTTTAATGAAGTGTTTTAGCCTAGTATTTGTAAATGTCCAAGTGATTGTTCTTGCTGTTTTATTGAAGAGTTTTTATACTAGTATCTACTTTTATTACAATGATACAGTATGCTTGTGCTATTCTGCCTTTGGATATCTTATGTAGATTTTCTTCTTGCCTAATATTGATTTTTATTGTTTTCATGATGTATTTGATATTCTTAAAAGTAAAAGAATATTATGTTTATGCCATAAGATATATTCACTTTTATAATCAATTTCTCTGTTCATTTATTTTTCACTATTTTTAAATTTGTGAAACATGATATATGTGGATTAAAGAGAATGAATAGTTTTATGACAATTCTACTAAGAGCAGCACAGTCTGCTGTCCACGGTGAAGAATAACCTGCACATCCTCTAATTGCCAAGTACTCCATTTGTTTGCTTACTGTTATTGACATCAACAGTGGTCTAGCAAGGTAGGTGTGTTTTCTTAACTACTTTAATTAATAGTAAAATCCATTCCTAAAAAAATCCATTGTTAAATTTGGATTTTTTTCTAGAATTAAATTCTTATTAAATAAACAGTGAGACTACTTGTAAACAGAATTTGTCTTTAATAGATTAATGGTTCTGCAATTTTCTGTTTATTACACACACACATACAAATACACACAATACACATAGGCACACACAGTGTGAAATCTTTGAATTAGGTTTGTTGCATAGACTTTTTTTATTGAACATTTTCTTTAAGAACATTTCAAATGTTATCTCCTATCCTGGTTTGCCCCACGACCCCAGAAATTCCCTATCCCATCCCCCATTCCCCTGCTTCTATGAGTGTGTTTGGTTCCCTGAATTGGTTCCTGCCATGACCAATGCAACTCTTATAAAAGGAAGCATTTAAACGGGGGCTAGCCTACATTTTCAGGTTAGTCTATTGTCTTAATATTAATGGTATGGAGCATAATGGCACTCATTGCCAGCATTTGTTCTTAAACAGTAGCTGAGAACTATATCCTGATCCACAGGCAGTAGGCAAGCAGTGTAAGACACTGGGCCTAGTGTGGACTTATGAACACTTGAAGCCTACTCTCTGTGATGCACCTCTTCCAAGTAGGCCACACTTCCTCCAAAAAGAGACATACATACTCCAACAAGGACATACCTCTTAATCCAGCTCAAACAGCTCCATAACTGGGGTCCAAACATTTAGATATATTAGCTTATGGCAGTCTATCTTATTTAAATACACATACAATCTAACACAAACACACACACACACACACACAGAGTAATTTTTCTGCAATGAATTAAGATTATAATTGTGAATAAATTATACACTTGTAAGCATGGCAGGTGCTTTTGATTGAGTAGATCTCTTGAGTTATTGGCCTGGGGATACCATGTTTCTTAGGCCAGTGTTGCATGATAAAATTTAGGTAATGAGAGGCACTTTTTAAAAATGATATTAATGTGGTTCTAATAGTTTTCTGTTAAGGTCCATAAGTACAGATAGTTTATTTTTAAATGTGGTTGATCCCAGATGCACCCATTCTTGACTGTGATTGCTTTCACATGGCCTTCTTCCATTCCTACACAATATGACATGCTGTGACAGTGACAAGGTGCTCAACAAACAGCTGACAAGCACATGTGTGCTTGGTCACAAACATTTTCAAAAATTTTTGTTCTATACTTTAGTAACTTTATTTCCTCTTTTTCTCCTTGCAAATTCTCCTAGATATAATTTATTGCTCATTTTCAAAACAATGACCTTTTTCATTAATTATTGCTACATACACACATATATTCATATATTCATATTATACATATATGGAATATAAATATATATTAATATATTCAATTTTTGTTTTATATTATAGTTACTTTATTTTCCCTTTATGCCTTCCAAATTCTCCTAGATATTCATTCTTATTTTCAAAATCATAATCTTTTTATTAATTATTTTATATACATACAAATATACTCCATATATAAGAATTTTATATATACACATACATATATATGCATATATATATATACATATATATACATTTATATATTAATATCTCAGAAATAAATATTTTATTATTTTCTGAGTCCTGTAATGAAATCTTTCCTTTGTTGTTTTACTGAGTAGGATATAACTCAGGACAATGTCCAGTGATGCCATGCTGGATATGTGCCCTAAATACTGTTGGCTTACAAGCTGATTACATCACTGAACTATCTAAATACTAAACCTTGTGTTCATGTGACTCTCTTGCAGTAACTTAAGATATAGTGTAGTGCCAGGGTCATTTACGTCAACACATCATCAAAAATAGACAATGAATGGATAATAAGCTATAAAGGGTGGTCACACCAACTTATTACTGTATTCTACTATGAATGCTTGATAATTACTAGTAATTATCCATCTTTTAAAGTACATTATTATATATTATAATATATGTATATATAAAGTGAAATATATTTGGCATCTATTAATATATGTTTTCAAATATCATCTGTTAAAAATCAACTTAACCCGGCCGGGCAGTGGTGGCGCATGCCTTTAATCCCAGCACTTGGGAGGCAGAGGCAGGCGGATTTCTGAGATCGAGGCCAGCCTGGTCTACAGAGTGAGTTCCAGGACAGCCCGGGCTACACAGGGAAACCCTGTCTCCAAAAACTGAAAAAAAAAATCAACTTAACCATCTATTCATAAAATTATGATAAAACCCCAAATATATTAAAAATATTTATGAATAGCACATTTTATATATATTAACATATGCTGAGCACATTAAAATATTACTTGAGTTTAATACCTGAAATATGTTAACTAGTATAGTAAGTAATAAAAATAATTCAAAGAAGACTTTCAAGAAATGAGTGAGGATATTGGATATTGTTTTGTTGAACTAAGAATGTACTTTGTGGGTGATATTTGGTCAATAATTTTTTAGTGGTAATATAGTTCAAGGTGTGTAGCAAGTGTTAATTTGAATAAATCAACCAAGAATCATGTATAAATCTAGGACAAAATGTGCAAATCAAACATAATCCTGTATGTAAATTATGTAATTATATCATTTCCATGTAAAATCTACAGACATAGTGACTAAAACAACACTAATAAAACACAAGTACATCTGAAGTGATTGAAAGCAAACCTAACAAAAATTAAAATAAGGAAAAATATTTCACATACAACAATTATAACATACAAAGCATGTTCTCACTTTGTTGAAAATGTATGCTTTAATCTTTTATAAATAGAGAATATTCAATAGAATGCAGTGTAAAAGCTCATTTGTAAAAAAGGATATGAATTACAAAAGGGTGACAAAACTATTGCTATTCTATACAAGACAACCTATGTAGAAAGTGATTATTTGCAATTATATGGATATCTCTTTCAAAGATTCTTTCTTTAAAACTTCTGAAAGATATAAAGAAAGAGTTTCTTTGACAGGAGATAAAATGATCATTGTGGGAGACATACATACTTTCTTTGAAGGCTTTTTTTCTTCTGCCACAATGATCAGACAAATATTTTACATAATATCTTAGAGAAGGATTTGCAGAAAGTAATTACATTTTGAACATTATTAAACTCTATGGCTATTGATATAAAAGGCTACTTTGAATTTTAAATACAGAAATCTTTCAGGTACATGTAATCTAATTGCAGGGAATTCTTTCTTTGTTCCTGTTATAGAAAAAAATACAAATGTACAGCTTCTAAAGCTATCTAGGGAACAGGAATACTAATATTAATGCATGAATATTAGACTTTGAATGGAAAAATGAGAAGAGAAAAGAGTACTTTTATATTTTTATAAATCTTATCATCATTAATAGTACAGCTTTAATATTTATCATATTTAGAGATTTTGTTATTTATTTTTTAAAGACTAACATATGAAATACATTGCACATTTATAGGCAAGAACATAAATACACTTTAGAATATCTAGATACCTCTTTTGAGCCATATACATGAGTACAACTAAATTAAAAACACAAACAAAACAATAACATTGCAGAGAATTTTCCATACATAGTACAGGGACAGTTTGAAGACAGATAACACTGCTTTAGCTTTTGCATTTTATACACATAATTCTATTTTCAATAGTTATTAAAATATTTATTGAGGGTTTTTAATATTTTGAGAAGAGATTGAGGAAATAACTCCCAAAATATGTATGTATGTATGTATGTATGTATGTATGTATGTATATGTGTATGTATGTGTTGTTCAATATGATAATTGTATTGATTATTGAGAATTTAACATCAATTCCCCAATCACACTCACACACTCCCATCCTAGTCCTTCCAGGGCTACTCCTCCACCTCTACTAATCCAGTATAGAGGGATGGGAGAGTGGTGAGGCCAGAGTGGGTGGGTGGGTAGAGGAGCACTGGTTGTGGAAGGGAAACCAGGAAGGGGGGATATCATTTGAGATGTAAATGAATAAAATGAGTTTTAAAAACGAGGAGGAGGGGGAAAGAGAGAGGGAGATGGAGAAAAAGATAGAGAGAGAGAGAGAGAGAGAGAGAGAG
>NW_022196915.1:69064172-69082460 GCF_008632895.1 Mastomys coucha
AGAGACAGAGACAGAGACAGAGACAGAGACAGAGGGAGAAATTCCAATATGCCTTGTCAAATACTCAGTGCAGCATGGTCCACTCCTAGTGGCCACCCCCTTAAAACCAAAACCAACACCAACACCAATGCGAACACCAACACCAACTCCCATAACAAAAGCAAAACCATCTGAGAACCTCCTCACCTAAAACCTTGCCAGAAGTCATGAATTACAGAGTGCTACAGTACAATGTCCTTATCACAGGTTTTTAGAGTTCTCTTCAATCGTTTTCTGACTAGGCTGTTTTTTGGGGGAAGGTCTTATAGATACCTTTTATTTCCTCCTTTCTTAACTGAGTCTGAAGTCGTGTTACCACTGAAAATGTAGTTCTCTTTCTCTTTTCAGTCAGAGGGAACACAGACTTCCACATGGTTTCAGTCAGCAGCACATGCAACAGACTTCTCATGGTCTCTGGCAGCAGAACAGACCAGAGACATCAATATAGCCCTCTGTAGCATGGCACAGCAGTTCAAGGTTAGGCTCACAACCAAATTTTCAGATAGTAGTTGTTCACTTCATGAGATTTTATATCATAGCAGTCTGAATCTGGTTATGGAGTCCTAGGAGAGTTCTAGAGAGTTACATTGGGATTCTAAAGAAGTATGCTAATGCCCACTTATCAGTTAGTACATACAATGTGTGTTCTTTTGTGACTGAGTCACCTCACTCAGGATGATATTTTCTGGTGCCATCCATTTGTCTAAGAATTTCATGAAGTCTTTGCTTATAATAGCTGAGTAGTACTCCATTGTGTAAATATACCACATTTTCTGTATCCTTTGCTCTGTTGAAGGACATCTGGGTTCTTTCCAGTTTCTAACTATGAATAAGGCTGCAATGAGCATAGTGGAGCATGTGTCCTTTGTTATATGTTGGAGGATTTTTGAGGTATATGCCCAGGAGTGGTATCGCTGGAACCTCAGGTAATACTATGTTTAATTTTCTGAGGAACTGCCAGACAGTTTTCCAGAGTGGTTGTACCAACTTGCAATCTCACCAACAATGGAGGAGTGTTTCCTCTTTTTCCACAAACTCACCACAAACTGCTGTCACTAAGTGGTATTAGCCCAAAAGCTTGGAATATCCAAAATTCAATTTGTAGACAACATGAAGCTCAAGAAGTAGGAAGACCAAAGTGTGGATACTTCAATCCGTCTTAGAAGGGGGAACAAAATACTCACAGGAGATACAGAGACAAAGTATGGAGCAGAGACTGAAGGAAAGGCCATCCAGAGACTTCCCCACCTGGTGATCCACCTTATATACAGTTACCAAAACCAGACACTAGTGTGGATGCCAAGAAGTGCTTGCTAACAGGAGCCTGATACAGCTGTCTCCTAAGAGGCTCTGCCAGAGCTTGACAAATACGGGGGTAGAGGCTCACAGCCAACCTTTAGTCTGAGCACTGGATCCCAAATGGATAAAATAGAGAAATGACTGAAGGAGCTTAAGGGGTTTGCAGCCCTATAGGGGGAACATCACTATCAACTAACCAGATCTCCCAGGGACTAAACCACCAACCAAAGAGTACACATGTAGTGACCCATGGCTCCAGCTGCATATGTATTAGAGAATGGCCTCATTGGACATCAATGGGAGGAGAGGTCCTTGGTCTGGGGAAGACTCAATGCCCCAGTGTAGGCAAAGGTCAGGCCAGGAAGAGGGAGTGGGTGGGTAAGTGGGGAAATGCCCTCATAGAAGCAGGTAAGGATGGGATAGAGGGTTTTCGGATGGGAAACTAGGAAAGGGAATAACATTTGAAATGTAAATAAAGAAAATATCTAATAAAAATTTTTAAAAAACGTATGTTCTAGCATCAACGAAGAAATGACTAAGAAACAGGATAGACAAACTTCCCAGAGACACTGAGTTGAAACTAGGAAAAACAAAAGCTTTCTTCTTTCCCTTTTCTTTTCTGGTGGCCTTCCGTATGTGGGTTTGAGTCAGATTTAGGTATTCCCATCTCCAATGATTAAACAAAGAAAATCTCTTATACTAGTGTTCAGCATTCATTTGAATTGTAGTTTACTCTTATGTAGTCAAGTTGACAGGCAAAAGAGACCATCACAGCATCATGTCTTGTTGGCTGCCTGCACCAACGTAAATAAAAGAAAGGGTTTTTCTGGTAATAGAGAAATAGATAGGAAGAGATTGAAAGAGATAAGAAGAGATAGGCTAGCCATACTGTACCTTACCCACTTGGGAAGATAAATATTAGACAACACAAGTTCTGGTCACTCAGTCATCTTGAATTTAATGTATCCCCTTTGTTCCCCCAACAGGTAAAATACCTGGGGCAAAAACCCTTCCCCCAAAATAAGTCAGTGTAACAGTTTAATCAGTGACTTCCTTGTTACTCTGTGGGGGTGGAGCTTCTGAATGTAACTGGAACCAGGTTTCGCTCAAGAGGCGGGCAGCAGCTGTGCTGGGGCCAAAGTGGTTGTTGTTTACTGTCCGGGCTTTGGGGAGGGAGTCCACAATGTCTGGCAAGTATTATTGTTTTCTCATCTCTCCTAGAAGTGTATGTACCTCCTTGTGGTACTCTGAAAGCTATTTGCCAAGAAGGAGACTTTTGCTTCAGATTCAAAACAAATGCTCTGGGTATTTTGTCCAAAGTCTATTACATCTTGGGGTGTATTCAACATGATGAACTTTGCCTTCAACATATTAGGGTCCAATAAAATAACAGTAATATCATATTTTGGAAGACTCTTATATAACTATGACAAAAAAAATCTAGAGTGGGCTTTGTATGCCTACATCGAGAATTCAGTAAGATAGTCTAGGGCTCTTTGGAGAAGCATTACCTGGACAGATGGTAAATTTTTATATAAACTATATACATATATATATACGTATATATATGTGTGTGTGTGTGTGTGTGTGTAAATACATGTACTATATGTAATTTTGAGTGAACACATAATGTATCATTATGACCTTTTCTTTTCAAATACATTTACAGTTATATACTCACCTTTTTCTTTATTATTTTCTCTTCTCCCTAATTAATGCCTTGCAAATTATACAATACTTATTGATCTTCACTGAAATCATGCATCTACAAGTAACCTTATATGGACTGAGCAGGTTGTACTTACATGTTTAGGAATTTATCTAATAATCTTTCTACTTATATATCTACATATGTATCTATAAATTGATATTGATATACATACATATATATATTACAATATATTACAGTTATGTGTACAATACATATGCAGATATATTTATCTACAGTTGTTATCTCCTTTCCCAGTTTTCTTTCCAAGAAATGACCTAACCCATCCCTCCTTCCCCTGCTTCTATGAGAATGTTCCCCTATCCACCTACCCACTTCCACCTCCCCACCCTGGCATTCCCCTTATGCTGAGGCATCAAGCCTTCACAGGACTAAAGGCCTCCCCTCCCATTGATGCCAAATAAGGCCATCCTCTGCTACATATGCAGCTGGAGCCATTTGGTCCCTCCATGTGTATTCTTTGGTTGGTTGTTTAGTCCCTGGGAGCTCTGGAGGTCTCATTGGTGGATATTGTTGTTCTTCCTATGGAGTTGCAAACACCTATCTCAGCTAATGACGTAGTTATAGAAAAAGATTCTTTAATTTTAAATGAATTTTATATATTGTCATCACTATAAGAATCTCAAGTAATCTCTCAACACTGTTGAAATAACCTGCTACCTTTCATTTCGTTGTGTAATTCCCTGAATCTCTTTATCTAGTGTTGCATCTTTGTTTTTCCCTCAATTCCCAATATATTTTTATTGATTTCAGTAATTATTGAACAATAGTGTCTTTTTCTCCTTTTGAATATATCTATCAAGACAGATATTTATAAAAATACTAGTTGTACACATAGGAATAATATTGATACATTTTTGACTTGGTATATATATGACTTTGAAATCTAAATATCATTTATATCTTATTTACAATAATTTTCCTATATATACTTTAAGTCAAAGGCTGTACATTTATTCATGAACTTTATACTTATCTAGTTGAAGTTTCCCAAGGATAATTAAGGTTATATCTAAAGATTCCTCATGTAAATCACACATTAGTCTTTTTTTTTTTCAAAAGATATATAGGCATAATCAAATTTCAACATTTCTCTGAATGTGGAGATTCAATTTCCTTCAGGAATATGTGTCTGGATGGTTGAACATCCTTAAGTGGATGCCCTCATACCCATGTGTGTATTAGTAACTATGACCAAACACAGTGGAGTGAACACAAAATCAGTGAAATAGAGGATATTCATTTCAAAGGGCTGTGTGGAAAATGCATATAGAATGAGTCAGCATATGGACCGAAAACATTCAAAAGACATTGCATACTTACATGAAATTCTCAAAAGTATGTTTATAAAGTTATGTTAAAAGAAAAAATAAACAAAGCTCTTATAGGAAAGATAGGAAATGCGCTGGCTTAGTTTGGTGTTTTGTTTTTTGGTGAGTAACAATGTAGCAACTGTGTTCATACTTCTGATCATCTTAGTTTGGTTCAGGGACACACTTTTCAAAATTCTTCAACTATATTCACAGTTTCTTCTAAAACACTGCCCTTACATTGCCTTTTGAATACATGGAAAAATAGCAAGAGTTATGTTTCTTATCTTAATCTATTTTGATTATGCTTTCTGGCTTCTCAATCCTTTGCTCCATTATTTTCGATCTAGGTTTTCTGTAGACAAGTCACAAATTAAAGACAACAGGGTTCTTTGTGGTGTTTTCCATTTAATTAGTTTCATGATCTAAAATTAATTAATGTATTGAGCTAGCTAACATTGAATTTAAAAGCAGAAAATAATTATAAATATTATCAAAATATGCACATTGATGCAATAAGAGAAAGTTTTATCCACAAATAGTTTTGTTACATTGTAAAAAATGGGAGTAATTAAAACCAATTTCTCTGAAGAGATTGCAACACTTAATGAAAAGAATTTGCTTGTATTCTTCTCAAGTCTCTAATTAATTCTGCTAGGCATCAATGGCTAAAATTTCAAGAAAACAATTTGAGGAATAGAAATGAATGAAATGAGTGAGAAATTATTGTTTATGTATATCAACATTTCAGTTTTATTTTTGAGAATTTACATTAAATATTTGAAAACATTTGTGGGACACAATGTGATATTTTGATAAATGTGTATCATAAATTAATTCATAGTAATTAGCATATCTATACAATTATATAATCATCTCATTCCAGGCTTATTGAGAATACTTTGTGTAGTTATTTGCTTTCTAATCATCCAGAAACAAAGCCTGAATTATTTACTAAGTCTTGTCATGAGAGAAAGTGAGAGAAATTTTACTATTTAAAATATGGGAGAGTTTTACATTTCCTTTCTTTATTCAATATAAATTGTTGAAGACTATGTTAGAGCTTCTAAAAGATGGACATAAATGTTTGTTATTAAATGCTCTAAGAATATGAATAGTTCTTGAGTTTCTGATTTAATTAATGAACTCATAATATAATATCCCAATGTCTAGTTCTATATTTTCCCTTGAAATGTATTAAAATGGATACAGATACAAGCCTCACTTAACATTTTACTTTTAACTAGTATTTTTCCAGTGCTATGATTTTCTAACTTCTGATCCAGATCTCCATTTGACAGACAAGTAATATCTAATGTAAACTGATTTCATTTAAAATTACTGTCTTATTCTAATCAACATTTTGTAAAGTGTTGAATAGCTGCATGTGGACACTGGCTTTTCCATCCTGCACTGATATGCAATATTTTGTTTATATAGTTGACATACCACACCAGTACTTATTTTTTGACATAGATTTTCACTGTTTTGTAGGCCAGACTTGTCTGGAACTTTCTATTTAACCACACTAGCCTCAATTTCACTATGATTCTCTTGTATGACCTTTCCAAAACAGAGCTTATAGGCAAGAACCATCGAGCTCTTTGGAGAAAGGTTTACATTTCTAGAACTTCTAATGAATTGTTGGTGACCATTATGCCAAATTTTAGATGTTTTTACTTAGTATTTCTTAAATATTTACTGAGTCTGTATCAACAAACACAGCCACAAAAATGTCTTAGGATAAATTTTTTATTCTAAAAAATATAATTTCATAAATTGGTCTATTAAAGATATATCATACTAGAAAGTTCCATGCTCTATTAGGAGATTCTGGCTGTCTCAGTTTACTAATGCTATAATAAAACACTATGGGCCAAGAAAATATGTAGAGAGACAAATTCATTTTATTCACAGCTCCTCCGATTCGTTCAGTAAGGTAGTCGAGGAGACCCACACTTCCACAAAAGGCAAACTCGCTGTGTCTCCTACTAGAGGACAGCGTATTTACACTAAGTCTGTTCCCTCCCAGACATGGGAGAGATCTAGAATCGGGTCTCGCACAAGCAGAGCAGAACTCGAGATCAAGATAGGAGAATTGATTGATGAGCTTAGAGGATTTGAAATGCAGGCAGGCAGAAAGAAAGACAGCTATGTGAGGGCCAAACACTTGCCCTCAGAGTGGAGGTTTCGCAGAGCCCAAGGGTATGGGCAGGACAGTTCAGAGTTGCTAGCGTGTCCGGTTGTGGAACGCAGAGGTCAGAATGATGATATACAGAGGTTTTACCAAGCTTTTGATGTAAAAATCATCAAAGAGCTGAGGGAAGCTGTTGATAGATATGGCCCCAGTGTCCCTCCATCTGGTCTCATGTTTATGTTATAAATTGTGCCTAGCCTGAATGTTGTGCTTTCATTTTTGCTGTCTGCTATATAAACTCATTTTCCCTCAAGTAAAGTGCGCTTTGATAAATTTTCTTGGTGTCAGTTCTCTTTGTTTCTCCACCCGTTTATTTCCACAGGTCCCGTCCAGTCTCCAGTCCAAAGCAAACCCACGACCTTATAGGTCTGCTGGCCGGACCCTACAGTCCATGATCAGGCTTTGAACCCTGATACTGCAGATTTTGCTGGAGTAGATGAGTGGGCATATGTGTGTGGATGTATAAGAACATATTGTAAAAGCTGGTTGTCTCCATCCTCCTGAGGATTCCAGCAATTACACACGCTCAATCTGGCTGGGCAACAAGCAGTCTTAGAGCTGTTCCATGTTGCTGGACCTACTCATTAATCCTTTTAAGTGAATTTAGCAAAATGTTTAGCACCTAGTATGTTTTGTAAACCGATATTCAAATAATTTCTGCAAATATCTAAGTGGCCCTGCCCATATTTTTATGCCTTTTAGACACAGACAGTTGAATGGTATTCATAGAAATTACTATAATGAGAATTAAATAAAACTAAAGAAGCAGTAAGAAAGTTATAAAGTAAGATAGATCATTAATAATGTGAGAAAGAAGTGAATATGATAATAAATAAAACTGCAAAAGTACATATACTTGTTGATCCGAACATAATTTTAACAAAAGGATAGCCCAAATAAAAGTGTCTAAAAAATACATTTATAATTAAAAAATAAAAAGTAATCTTTTATAAGATTAAAGCAACATGACATTTTATTTTAATTAAAAATAATATTCTCTGTTTTTGGTACATATCCTGTTTTGGTTTGGATTTCACATTTGATATTTCTATGATGATTGAGATGTTTCTTGTTTTTTTTTTTTTTTTTTTTTTTTTTACTTAATTTCTATTTATGACTCTTCACAAATGCAATGAATAATGTTACTTGGCATTCTTTGATCCTTGTTTCACAAAGCCTGTTTGGTTCTTGCATCTGACAATAAAATGTGATGAGAGATGAGTTCATATGTCCGAATCCTGAGGGTTTTGTTTATTTATTTTTAAATTCTAGCAAATGTTTCTCTCTTGCTCAGTTTCTGTCCTGTCTGTTATCTATAAGGAATAAAATTCTTCTTGCCAGTTTGGATGTTTGACCAAATAAAATTTGTTCTTAAACCTTGAGCTAGAAGAAAATTTGCCTTTGATATTTTCACTTTTTAAGGTTTCATAACCTAGGCTATATTTTTACTAACACAGTTTTAGATCAAATTTATTGGAAATATATAAGTGTATATATCAAAGGAAACACATAAAACTCATTCTCTGAGCTTCTTATGTCTTCTAAACGATTAAATAACATTCATTATTAAAATTTGCTATATAATATCACAGGGCAATGAGAATGCTAAGGCAGGATTTCATTCTTCTTGTAGATTTAATTACTTAATTTTTTCCCAAATAAAAACAAATAAATGTCTTAGTTTAATGTAAACCATAGGCACCAGAAACAGGTGTCATTTCAAATATAGGAATAAACAAAAGTCGACTTTGTTACTTTTTTTGTGAATCTAATGCAACATCCCAGAATGTGCCAAGAAAAATTCTCATTTATATTCTACTTTATGTTAGCCCTTAGATGACACTAAAGCTCCATACTAGAAAGTCATTTAGAATTTCATTTTTAAAAGAAATGCTTCAAACTAAGATTTCAGTTTTATTTATTTCTTTTAAAGATATGGCTTTTCATATTGAATTTTGGCAGAGTTAGGAGAACCTGACTATCCATAAAAAACTGAAATTCTACTGAACTTATGGATAATACTTTGGTCATCTATTTACGGTGCTCATTCTTACTATTTCAGTTTTTAAATTGACAATCAGTTGTTGTGGATGGTAAATTTAAAGAATTGTTATACATTTTTAACTCCTTGTATTACCTTCAGAGTCCATAGAAATGGACAAATAATGTCTAAAATTAAGTTACAGAATAGCTTAACAGAATTTTAGATATATTCATTTTCAAATGCACTAGAAAACAAATTGAAAGTTCTATATGTTCTCAACCATCATTAGAGAATTTTATAAGAAACACATACACTAACCAGTATCCCCAGAGCTCCAAACTAAACCACCCACCAAACAGTACACATCGTGGGACTAATGGCTCCAGAAGCATATGTAGCAGAGGATGGCCTAGTCAGTCATCAATGGGAAGAGAGGCCCTTGGTCCTATGAAGGCTCTATGCCTCAGTGTAGAGGAGAATGCCAGGACCAGGAAGTAGGAATGGGTGAGTTGATGAGCAGGGGGAGGGTGGAGGGAATAGGGGATTTTCGGAGGGGAAAATGGGGAAGGGAATTACATTGAAATGTAAAAAAAGAAAATATCTTTTTTAAAAAAGAAATACATAATCTACTGTTGGGAATTGGTTCTAAGGCTTAGATTTAATTGGGAATCTCTGAATCTGTGTGTCCAAATGCTGAAGGATCTTGACCTCAATTTGATTTTTGATTGATCAATAAATATGTCAGAATAATTCAGGCTAGGGACTGGGAAAAAGGAGAGTGAGAATCTCAGTAACTAGGGAGATAGAAATGGAATAGATTGAGAGCTACTAAAAGATCATCAAAATGTAGTTGGAAAGGGAAAGCAGCCCCCAGAAGGGCTGCCTAGAGGCTTCTTAGGCAGCACAGGCCAATGAGCTTCACAGAAGGTAACAGGGCAACAAAGTGAAGGGTAGATTTAGAAGGTAGTGGGTCAGGAGTAGCAGAGGGAAACTATGCTAGCAGCAGCAGGGTTAGAACTTCCCAGCCTCGGAGTAGTAGACATTTCAAAAATAAGCTAGCATGTGTGTGTCTTCTATTTGTTGATACAAAGAGCTGCTGGGTAGGTGGATGGAAGTGTGATTGGCTGGAAGCACTAAGTAGGATAGCTAAAATTCACCATTGCAATCTACAGACAAAAATGAAAGTACAAGCAATTAAAATTTGATGATAATTCAGTATCACAAGTTCAGCGATTTTGTTTCCTTTTTAAACTACTGTGATTGTTCAGTTACCGCTTTCACGGGATTTCCTGAGGTCTGAGGGGAGGATTTGATGGAGATCTCCAATATAGACTCTCTAGTTACTGTCTGGCTGGAGGACTTTGCATTTGCTTCTTCCAAAGGCTGGAGGAAATCTTTTTGATCATGACTACATAATGTATTGATTTATGAGTAATATATCAGAATATCATTAGGATAATTTTATTGTTTTTTTTTCTTGTTGTCATTCAATAGTGTTGAGTTTTACCCTAGATCCCTGGGCTATCTAGTCTCTGATTCATGGTTACCCAAGCAGTATTGGAGATTTGTTCTTTCTCATAGCATGAGACTTAGATAAAATCACATATTGGTTAGCTATTCCCACAAGTTCTGTGACACTAGTGCCTAGCATATTTTACAGGGAGGATACATTGTATGTTAAAGGTTTTATGGATGTGTTGTGTCCATGTTTCTCTTTTGACAACCAGAAAAGTTGAAACAAGAGCATATAGGAACCAGATTGAATTTTCTATGTTCTATGGATTGTGTAGGTTTTGTCTTCTAAAATGTGGCCCACCTGGTGTTAATAGAGATCAACTTTTTGTCATTAGCAACAGTTTGAGTTGTTTGGAAATTTTCAGGGGGCTCCCTTGCTCAATAACTCAACTGAATGCACTCTATTCCCGCTACTGGAAGCCTTGCATGACAATAAGAGAAGACTAGTTGACATTTCATATTCCCCATTATTAGGAGTCCTCTAAAGGATCACTGTAGAGAATTTTTAATTCAACAACATTGCTGCCCTGTCAAGGGATCATATCTAAAGACCTTCCAGGTCTATATGATCTAGCTAACATGGAGATACAACCTGAATTACAGTATGTTTTGGCTGGAATACAGGACAAACCCTTAGTGCACATGTTTAGTCCCAACACTTAACATGAAGAGAAGTTGAATTTTGTCAAATGCTTTCTTATCATCTAATGGGATGATCATGTGTTGTTTTTCTTTGTGTTCATTTATATAGTGGATTATGTTGATGCAATTCCATATACTGAACCTTCCTTGCATCCCTGTGATGAAACATACCAGATCATGTTGGATGATTGTTTTGATGTGTTCTTGGATTTGTTTTTTGCAAATTTTGTTGAGTACTATTGCATTGGTATGCATAAGGGAAATTGGTCTGAAATTCTCCTTGTTTGTTGGGTCTTTGTGTGGTTTAGGTGTAAGCATAACTGTGGCTTCATAGAACAAATTGTGTAGTGTTCTTTCTGTTTCTATTTTGTAGAATAGTTTGAAGAGTATTGATATTAGGTTTTCTTTGAATATCTGATAGAATTCTGCACTAAACCAATCTGGTCCTAGGCTTTTTTTTTTTTTTTTTTTTTTTTTTTTTTTTTTTTTTGGGGTGGGAGACTTTTAATGACTACTGCTATTTCTTTAGGGGTTATGGGACTGTTTAGGTGGTTTATCTGATCCTGATTTAACTTTGTTACCTGGTATCTCTCTAGAAAACTGTCCATCTCATCCAGATTTTTCACTTTTGTTAAATATCTGTTTTTGTAATAGGATCTGATGATCATAGAAACAATCTAAACAGAGACACTGTGAAATTAAGAGAAGCTATGAACCAAATGGATTTAACAGATATCTATAGAAAATTTCATCCTAAAACAAAAGAATATAACTTATTTTCAGCACCTAATGGTACCCTCTCCAAAACTGACCATATAATTGATTACAAAACAAGCATCAACATATACAAGAAGACTGAAATAATCCCATGCATCCTATCAGATCATCATGAACTAAGGCTGGTCTTCAATAATAAAAAAAAATATGGTAATGGTCACATACACATGGAAGCTGAGTGAAGATCTACTCAATGATAACTTGGTCAAGGAAGAAATAAAGAAAGATATGAAATATGTTTTAGAATTTAATGAAGGCACAACATACCCAAACTTATGGGACACAATGAAAGCAGTGCTAAGAGGATATCTTATAGCTCTAAGGGCCTCCCAAAAGAAACTGTAGAGAACATATACTAGCAGCTCGACAGCACACCTGGAAGCTTTAGTAGAAAAAAAAGCAAATACATTCAAGAGGAAAGATGGCAGGAAATAATCAAACTTGGGCTGAAATCAAGCAAGTGGAAACAAAAAACTATACAAAGAATCAACAAAACCAGGAGCTGGTTCTTTCAGAAAATAGACATGATAGGTAAACCCTTCGACTAACAAGAGGGCACAGAGACAATATCCAAATTTAAAAAATCAGAAATGAAAAGGGAGACATATAATCAGAAATCTAGGAAATTCAAAAAATTTTCAGATCCTAAAATATGACTTCACTTATTAAAAATAAACTTTATTTTCATATTGTAAAAGCAACTTTAAAAACTATTAGACATTTAAAATTGATGAAAATTTCATTATAAAGTCTTTATTAATATATATTTGTTACAATAAAATAGGAAACTATAACAAAAATAACTGTAAAGATGATGGAAACTATAATGACTTTAGAAATTATAATGGCCAACAACAAATTATGGACCCATGAAGAGGGGATATTATAAGAGGATAAACTCAGGCAGCTATTATGATAGTTATTGATCTGATGATAGTAATAATGAATTTGATTATAGGGTTTTTTGTTTAAAATGGACTTATTGATTAATGTAATATGATATCGCTCAGATATACATTTCTTGAATGGTTTTTTAAATCTCTTGTAGTTTTATCATTTGTTTTTTCTTTTCATTATATCAGGTATATTGCTCCGTAAATTGTGGCAAAGTCATGAGGAGTTAATGTTAAAGAAATTTTAATTTAAGAAAGAAAAAAATGAAGGTTTTGTAGGCGGCAGTGGCAGACACCTTTAGTCCCAGCACTTGGGAGGCAGAGGCAGGCAGATTTCTGAGTTGGAGGCCAGCCTGGGCTACACAGTGAGTTCCAGGACAGCTGGGGCTACACAGAGAAATTGTTGTAATCTTGGCTCAGCCCACAGATCACAGATTGATGATAGATCGGTGCAATAACATGAGGCTTATTGATCCACATAGGTGGGGCTGTCCACCCTCACAGGGAGTGTCAGAATGTACACATATTTTATACTTTACAAAGGGTAGATTTCTACAACAAGTCTAGCTGGCTTACTCTGGTTGGTGGAACACAGGACAAAGGATCTCATCAGGCATTGGTTGGCTTTCTCAGGGGACTGTTCTTGGCTTAGCCAACTTCTCTGTTCTGCCCTGCACCTGGCCTTGAAAAGTACCTGGGAAGGGGCTGAGTAACTAGGTAGTAGGGGGATTGCCATCAGCAAGGTCAGGGTGACTGTTTGTGGTCTTTTTTGAAATTCACCACAGGGAGGGGATGGGGGGGGTAATTTCAAGAATTGCTAATCTTGTTTTCCTGGACCTTAATGTCATTGTGACTACCAGTTATTTTTGTCGTGGCTGGTCTTAGCCTGGTAATTCTGACTCAATATTCTGACCATCAGAACTTTGTTTTCACGATTTTGAAACTCTGTTTCTACATTCCCAGAACATAAACAAGCAGACGTTTTCACATCTCTATGACTTTGTTTCCCAGAACTTTATTCTTATATTCCCAGGCAGTTAGGTTTTAGCTTTATTACTTCAAAACCATGTCTCTAAAATCAAAAAAGAAATTATTTATACTATTTTAAAACTATTTAAGCCGGGTGGTGGTGGCGCATGCCTTTAATCCTAGCACTTGGGAGGCAGAGGCAGGTGGATTTCCGAGTTCGAGGCCAGCCTGGTCTACAAAGTGAGTTCCAGGACAGCCAGGGCTATAGAGAGAAACCCTGTCTCGAAAAACCAAAAAAAAAAAAAAAAACTATTTAAAAGTTTAAGAATCACTGATTCTTGAAAATCATGCCCCCTTCCTTTCAGTTTTCCTGAGCTCCTGGAAGGATCAAGCAGCCTCTTCCTTTCAGCCCTACCTACCACCCACCCTTTTAAAAGCTACTTTGTGTTAATAGCTCCCTCAGCCATTTTCCCTGCCAATTTCCTCAACTTGTTTATTCCTTCCTGTCCTGATCTCACCTTTACCGTAATCCTTATCAGACAGAAAACTTCTATTTTATGATGATAGAACTTATAATGGTCAAAAAGTTCCTAGTCTCTTTATGGGTTAAAAGGTTTTATTCTGATACTAGAAGAGCTTCAATTCAAAACTGTAATTTTAAGGCCCAAACCTAACAGTGATTGATAGTCAGTAACCTTGTAAATGATCAAATCTTTTAATATGTTCAGAGATATATTTGAAGTCATTCTAAGAACTGGTGGAGTTAATTACACGATGAAGATTTATTTATTAGTCTTCTGTTTTATATTTGCAAGGTACAATTTAGAGCAGATAACTAAAGATAAACAAAGGTTGTTTAACCCATATATGAAGGTAGGCATTTGCCCTCCAATTTGTCAGAGATATGTTGAATATGGCATTTAACATGTTTATAAAAGACAAAGACTCCCAAATCCTAACAATGATCCCTAAGATCTCCAAGAAGATATGGTCACAATGAAAAAATGAGACTACCTGGATTTTGATACAATTATCACTAGATTTAACTGACCCAATGTCTCTGCTCACTGTTCAGGGTCTGGCATAAACTATAGACAGAAGGCAACTGCAGAATTGTTCGTCAAATGATGCTTAAGACAAGGTGAAGTCAGACTCTCCCATATTTCTCCTCCACAGAAAAAAGCCTGACTACTTCAATGGTCATGAAAGTAGGTGTGATCCAATCCTAGTTTCATTACTCTCATCTGAAGTTCACCATCCCAGAATCATCAGGACCTGGACCAGTGATGGGTCTTCAGACAATACCTTGAGCTGGAGAGGCACATCTGCCCGTCCTAGTGCCCTTCCCTAGCAGGCATGGCTTCTGCCAGTGTGAAAGCAGGAACACTTATTAAAGATCAAAAATTTCAATACTTAACAAATTGATCAAGACTTATCAGAATTAAAAAAGAAAACAAAAACAGAAACCAAATGGTTAGTCATTTAACTTATTCTCATGACCCATTAGCTAAGGTTATATAACAAAGCAGAAGAGAGCTTGCAATACTCTCCATGCCACAAGGAGGTTTACCTATGGCTCTAGGTAAGCAGTGCTGTTTCTTTGCTAACCATTCAGATAATAATTAAATAAAGTCTAAACTTACTCAAATAAAAAAATCAGAGAGAGAGATTGAGTGTGAGCAAGAGAGAAAACAAAACACCAACAATGGCTGGTATAAAGGTTTAATTAATTGGTCCCATTGGCTTCAGAGGAAAAATTTGAATCAATAACTTGACTCACTTAAACAACTCAGTGGGGGAGGGGGAGCATTGTTGAGGCTCGCCCTCTAAACATAGCTGTAGCCATTTTATATTTCATGCCTACCAGCTATTTCATATTGTGGCTGTAATATGTCCCCTGTCCTTGACACAGAAAAGTAACTTGATCCCAACCAGTATCGTGCAAACCACATACCCTGTTATGTTCTGTGATATGATATTTGGTAATCTTAAGAAATTGCACAACCATAAACTTAATTATTACCCATAAAATTAAGGATCAATATGAACTGTTATATCTAAAATGACTTAACTCAAGGCTGACCACTAGGCAAAACTTCCAGAAACTACTCATTGTGGGTTTTCTAGTTCTAGCCATTTTAAATTGGCCCTCAGAAAATCCAGCTCGCAGTTTTAGCTCTCAATCAGGAGCTGTTGCCCTGCTCAATCTTAGGGTGTGCATTTAATAAACTTTTCCTGTTTAACTAAGGTCAGTGTCCATGTCTTTTATGGGGTAAATTCTGGATGCTAACAAAAATCTGCCTCAAGTGAGATGCTTCCTGCAAAATATCATATGTCCTAATCCTAACTAAAAAGTACCATGAACTGAGATATGAACCTTGATCTATATGAGCCTATGCAAGCCATTATCACTCAAACCACCACAACACACAAGCCAATTCTTTATCAAAATTTAATGATCCATCATTCTATCAGTTGAAAATAGATTTGTTCTGAAGAGAAAATAAGTTCTGAAAATGTTCTCTTTCATTTCATGATATTTGAAATGACCACACAGAAACTATCACCAAATTTATCTCGAACACTAATAATTTCTCAGAAAAAGAGAACTGAGTCAGAAATTTTATGAGGAGTAACTCTTCCAAATGCATTATTCCTACATAAATAAATAATCTAAATCATTCAGAAAAGTTCTAGTCAAGTAATTTTATAAATAATAATTTTCAAGCTTGAAATGAATGGAAATAAGTGTTATTTCATCATAATTTTAAGATAAGTATGTGAGTTAAATTATACATAATCATTTATTTATATTAGTTGTAAGGTTTTATTTCTAGAAAACAAGAATTTTTATTCTAAAAACTATTACATATAAATGACAAAAACAAAAAATAAAAAGTCTTTCTATAAAAACTATATGATACCATGAAGTTTAAAAGCTATCACAAATGGAACTTATATACAGGTAATATTTTCATAGTGTGGTTAAATTTATCAAAATATTCCATGATAAGAGGGTGTCTTTTATTGAATTCTTGAATAAAATTCTGAATGTGAGTATAAGAATAATTATTAACTTGATAAATCTTATGCAACCTTCATTCTATTGGTGACACTATTTCTGATTATATTTGAAAAATGCATTAGCGTATACATAAAGATAAAAATGCTAATTTGTAGACCCCCTCCCCAAAGCCCGGACAGTAAACGCAGCGCTGCCCACTTTTGAACTGAACCGGCTACATTCAGAAGCTCCACCCCCATTGAGCAAGAAGGAAGTAACTGATTGGACTGTTACACTGACGTAGTTTGGGGGAAGGGTTTTGCCCCAGGTATTTTACCTGTTGCGGGAACAAAGGAATTATTATTAAATTCAAGATGACTGAGTGACCAGACCTCGTGTCGTCTAATGTTTTACTTTTCCCACGTGGGTACGGTACAGTATGGCTAGCCTACCTCTTCTTATCTCCTTCAATCTCTTCCTATCTATTTCTTACTCCTATTACCAGAAGAACCCTTTATTTCATTTATGTTGGCGCTGGCTGTCACCAGATGGCACCCAACGTGGGGCTGGTTTGGAGTAGTCTTATTCTTAACTCTCTTTAGATAAAGGCAGCATATTGTTTGCTGGATGTACAGTCATAAGGGCTGGGTTTATCGGCCAAAGTGCAGGGTTTAGCGGTGGATCTGCTCCCACCAGGAAATGCAGCTATGTGCTGGGATTTGGCTAGCCAGGATGCCAAGGTTTGGCAGGGTCCACGGGTTTATCTGAGCCCAAATGGGCACAGATAGTGACGTAGCTACGGGGAAACATTGGGATTATGTCTTGTCTACATGTTTCAATGTTCATGTTTGTCTGCGTGTTCGTTTCACCCCTGTTCTCGTGGCCGGCATGGCCGTGGAGGCTCAGCCCTCTCTGCGGAGTGTGCAAAATAAGTTTTTCCTTTTCTGTGCTCTGTTCTGAGACTCAAACAAGTTAATATGGTCTCAGCGGACAAGCAAGTGAACACCAAGACGCGGCTCCCAGGCCGTTCTGGTCGGCCCGCTAGCTAGTCGCTGTGGGCATCCAAGGTAGACGTGGCTGCCAGAGCTGGGGTCGGGAGCACGCGCCGCCAGGCACGCGGGCAGGAAGGAGCCCCGTGCAGTGCAGAGACCGCTGTGGTCACTCGAGACAGTGCGCGGGCGTGGCCAGAACCTGGACCTGGAGCACACTGTAAAAGCTTCCTTCCTCTGCCCGGGCCATCTTTGACCCACGTGGGCTGTTGACTGCACGTGTAGTCACAGGAGGGGCTAGAGATTCCGCACCCAGGAGCGCGCTCTCCTCCCCATCTCCGCTGGGCTTCTCTGTGCTCGGGGGTTCTTGGCAGACTGGCGGTGACTCACGGGGGAGGGTTGCCCGGGCATGTGCACTCAACACTAGATTGGGAGCATGTCTGCCGTGCGTGGCTTGGGAGACATGCTCCCAATCTAGTGTTGAGTGGCCTTCAGAGAGTGATCACTTTCTGGTCTGGCTGGGTCTGTGTGCGCTGTGGACTCTGCGCTGGGGGGTGCTTCCCTTCCCCACCTGGCACTGGGCCGGAGCGAGCTGGACTAGCGCAGGCCGAGCGCTCTTCGGCCCCTGAGAAGGTCTGAGACTGGGGCCTCCCGCGGCCCTAACCGTGCTCTCCCCGGGCAGGGCTCTACGCGGAACTACATTTCCCAAGTGACTTTGTGGCCTTAACAGTGCACATGCACGACACTACGTGGAACTACATTTCCCAAGTGACCTTGCGGCCTTAACAGTGCGCATGCTCACACATTCCATGTTTTCCCACACATGCCATCTACTGGTTGCTCTATAAATTACAAGCTGGCGATTCTCAGCCAATCTAGTCAGGTCTTATATATACAGAGTTTCATTTGCATGACTCTTTTCCAGAGCTTAAACTATTAGG
>NW_022196915.1:69084719-69102683 GCF_008632895.1 Mastomys coucha
ACTTATTTACATTATCTTGAGACCTGTTCCCTGGGCAACCGACTCTAGAGCTCTAGCAGAAGATTTGCAACTGTGAAATCTTATGTAATCATGGATTCGCTCGTTTGGGCCCTGTGCATGTGCTCTTGGCTCCAGCCGCCCTGTTTCGGCGTCAGGCTGTCAGAAGTTCCTCGACTGCTTCCAGAAAATCGTGGCAGCTTCCAGACTTTGCAGGTTTCATAGACATATCTTGGCATATCTGTGTGGAAAGATGGTGCTAGGAGATACTAGTCCACTGATTATGAAGTTTACCCGGACAGAGGCACATACCTAGTGGCTGTATCTCTGCCAGAGACACGCCTTAGTTTAGTATGCTTGGCCCATTGAGTCAGGAAGGACGGAGTCAGTGTGAATTTCAGATCCCTAGTTACGCACCGCTATGATTCCCATATAATATATGTGCCGAGCTAAAATTGCCTTGATCCTGCCTCTTGCTTTGATATACTTAAGGGGTGAAATGTAGACCCCCTCCCCAAAGCCTGGACAGTAAATGCAGCGCTCCCCACTGTTGAACGGAACCGGCTACATTCAGAATCTCCACCCCCATTGAGCAAGAAAGAAGTAACTGATTGGACTATTACACTGACGTAGTTTGGGGGAAGGGTTTTGCCCCAGGTATTTTACCTGTTGCGGGAACAAAGGAATTATTATTAAATTCAAGATGACTGAGTGACCAGACCTCGTGTCGTCTAATGTTTTACTTTTCCCACGTGGGTACGGTACAGTATGGCTAGCCTACCTCTTCTTATCTCCTTCAATCTCTTCCTATCTATTTCTTACTCCTATTACCAGAAGAACCCTTTATTTCATTTATGTTGGCGCTGGCTGTCAACACTAATTTATGATTTTAAAGGATTATATGTATCATTTTCCTTGTTTTATTCCATGTAGTGAAAAAAGGATGAAATTTCCTTTATTCAATATATAATGCAATATAAGGCATTTTCCAGACACTTGGCAAAATAATTACTGTGAAAATAGAATTCTTATTTAATGTTTCTAAAATCAAAACACAAAATTTTTGAAAACACAAAAATTGTTCAAGAACAGTCTGTACTACTGGAAGGACTTTTCCTAATCTAAGTCTTTAGTATGTCAAGTTCAATAATACCTGTCTACATATGATTGGCTTTATTTTAATTAATAAACCACAATCTTAAGGGATAATAAAAGCATATTTCATATCTTCATTTTTCCACAATAAGAGATAACATAAAATTTTCAGTTATCTTAATAAAGATTTATTCCTAAATTGATTTATTCCAATATCATGGGAAATTTAACTTCAAACAATATAAAATACTAATATTAAATACAATTTTTAAATTAGTCATACTCCAAACACATTTGTACACCTGATTGCAGAGATTTCAAGCAGGAATGCCACTCGGGTACTATTGTTTCTGTTCCCACAGTATGCCAAAAGTGATGAATCCAAAACAGGGTCAATGTGTTAGCCATTATAAATAGTTGTGTTTCATGATTCCTGTTTCTGATTAATTTTATGTCAATCACAGTTCAGAAGGTTCTAAAACAATTACATGTCATTCCATCTGTAACGGAAACTGTGTGTTTAATTTCATTACAAAACTAAATGCAACTTTGCCACATGTCATGCTTTTGGTTTCAAGAGGTACTCTTTAGTTCTTAACCATTCTGCATATTCCCTCTTCAAAAATACATGGGAGCGCTGCAAAGCATGTGGTCAAAGATGTCTGAGCAGTGAACTTACTGTTGTTAATTAGCTAAATTGTCATTGGTCTAGCTCCCTTCAAAATACTTATGATTATAGCCAAAGATGGCATAATTCCAATTCCAGGTTTAACTGTAGATGCTGCTTTGTAGCAAGGTGATGGGTATAGATTGAAGGTTCAGCCATTTTCAAAGCATCTATAAGATGACTACAAAGACTTGGGGTAGCTGTGGAATAATAGGTGAAAACAATTATAGGTACTAATTGGAAGACAGGAAGAAGGACTGTGCAAGGCTTACTGCTGGCTTACACAAAACACCCAACTTTCTTTATGTAAATTATGAACCTAGATGTGTCCATAATGCCTCCTGATGAAGTAAGTACTCAATACTGCTTGATTCCAGTGAAGATGTCACTACCTTCATTTGTCAACCCACTAATATAAACATTAGATCATATGGAATAGCTAAATTTAACAACAACCACAAGAAAAAGAGCAACAACAAAATTACAGTATACATTTTTGTAAGAAAATACAAAGCAATTATGGGGCTAAGGTGTGAGTTAATAGGATATTAGGGAGATAAGAAACAATAAGTGTTACAGTAAACAGAATAGACCCTATATGTACAAAAATGCTAAAGAACAAATTTAAACACACACACATATGCACATATAAACATATACTGGGAACTTGAATTGCTTTTTCCAGGACTTATCTGTTTTTGTTGATTTTATTGTATATGCTACAATTATTCTATATTTTCTAGTTTGCATATGTATGTAAACATATTACCATTTCTATTACTTCCAATAAATATTGCTATAAATCAGCAAGGTCACAGTACTCCTTGGATTTTCTAATATTTGATGGGATGACACATTTAAGCTTACACTACCTGTTATTTTCTATAAAAATTGAGGAAAAATTTAATGGATAACTAATACCATTATGTATGAAGGATATCTATACATTTTCACAAATTGTAAAGACATACAGTAACTCTTAAAAGTAGTGCTATACTCTTTGATTGGTGGTTTAGTCCCTGAAAGCTCTTGGGGGTCTGGTTGGTTGACATGGCTTCAGCTGCATATGTAGCAGAGGATGGCCTTGTCTAGCAACATTTAAAGGAGAGGCCCAGTCTCCTGTGAAGGCTTGATGCCCTGATGTAGGGGAATACCAGTGCAGGGAAGCAGGAGTGGGTGGGTGGTTTGGAGAACACCCTCATAGAAGCAGGGTGAGGGAGGATGGGATGGGGGTTTCTGAGGGGAAACTAGGAAAGAGGATAACATTTGAAATGTAAATAAATATAATATCCAATAAATAAAAAAGGAAAAGAACAGTAATGCCTATAACAGTATTTGAATTTAAAATATAATTTATAAATATGCAATAGCTCACAAGGAATAGAATCATTGAAGCTTGGTCTTCTATTTCTCAATTTCTGAAGTAAGAAACATCCCATCTTTGTAAATTTAGTCAGTATGTGTCTGCTCTTTCTGTAGGATTCCTCTTACCCCTATGGGAAACTGGCATTGCAAAGCAAATGATATTTTTACTGATATATACATATATATATATATATATATACATATATATATATACATATATACACATATTCAGGTGTATATATATACATATATATGTGTATATATATGTATAAATATATATGTATATGTGTGTGTGCATATGTAAATATCCAGGAAACTAGCAGAGTAAATTAATTTTAGGTACCTCAAAATATTGCTTACACCAAAAGATTTTAAATATATTTAGTATTATTTAATATTCATGGATATTTTGTTTATATATTTGCAAGTGCACCAACTGTGTAAAGTGCCTACAGAGGCCAGAAAAGGAGGAGTTGGGCCTCCTAAAACTGTGTTACAGAGGGGAGTTAGTTGCCATGTGCATGCTAGGAATTACATCTGCAAACTCTGACAAAGTAGCCAGTGTTCTTATATACTAAGCCCTCTCTCCATCCTCTACATCTAAAGATTTTATACTAAAGCCAGAAAGTTAATTTACTTCTTCCTTGAATTTTAAAAACATAAGAAAGTGATAAATCTATGTGATTATTATGAAATAGGGTGTCTGTATGCCATTTCTGTCATATATGCTCTATAAGTAGTGTTACAAATATGAAACCTCCATCTGGGAAGGAATAGTTCTAATGTTCTGTAGGCATTAGGATACTGTAATTGATTTTTACTGACTATGTGACTTTTTTAGTCACAAAGGGAGATTTCATAACCTTTTTCTTTTATTCTTGATATTAAGGCCAAATCCATGTGGCTGAAGCTGCCAAATTCTGTTGCTTGCTGGAGCTGAAATGTGGCTCCCTGGTTCAATGATATCTTCACTATATTTCTTCTTGTTTTGATAGTGTTCTTCACCAACTAAGCTGTGCTGTCCTGGAACTTACTCTGTAGACCTGGCTGACCTCGAACTCAGAGATCTGAATTCTCCTGTCTCCTAAGTGCTATGTAAAAAGACACACACCATGACATATGCACCTAAGTTTGTTCTTTACTTATTTTTTATGGATGGCTGGGCTCCTACCATGAAGTCACACAGTCCCGTTTTTCCATTTAATATCTTTCTTCTATTTATCTCTGTGAACACATAATTTAGCTTTCTTCTGCTTTCTGTTTCCTCTTTTCTTCTTGAACCATGTATTTTACCCTTTTCAGCTTGTTCCTTTTTCAACAGAATGTTCTTCATAAGAGTGAACATTAGGAATCACATATCAGAGTCTATACTAGGCTTTTTGGAGATTTCCTTTACCTACACAATTAATCTAAATCTCTTTACTTTACCCTCTGGCAGACTCTTCAGATAAGGGCACAAAGCAGCCACATTCATCATGAAAATATCACAAAAACAATCTCTGGGCAACATAATAAAATTCTTCTCCTCTGAAACCTCTTGAACCAGGCCCCCACAGTTCAAATTACCCTCAACACAACTGTTTTCTAGGCTTCTACTATGATGGCCCATTATGCCCCATTCAAGCATTCCACTAATCTAAACTAATGTGAACTCTCAAACTCCACATTCCTCCAAACAAAAGCATGGCCAGGTCTATCACAACAATAACTCAGTCTCTGATACCTACTTGTGTGTCTACATTTGGATTTTATTACTTTCAAGAAACTCAGGCCCATTATCCACTTGAGATTAAAAGTTACTTCAATAGTCACAAATGAATCCAAGTGTTCGGAAATATCTAACACCAGAATTGTAAAATGTAGATGCTTTATTTATAAACATTCAAATCTATTTAAATTTATTAGATGAAAAGTGAATGGCAAATACTGTGTAAAATAGGATCATGTAGCCGTAAAGTTCTTAAGCAGATAGTCAATTGATGGAGCATGAAATTTTATGTTAATGAATATTCACTGTAATCTAAAATCAAATGTAAATATTATTTCTATATATTTTCAAAAATACTATGCAATGGAATATCTCTAGAATGATTTTTTTCAGATAGACATGGATCTTGATAATAGTTAGATAATATAAAAGTAAATTTTATTCACTAGATGTAATTGACATCTTTGGAGACTTACCTTTTCTAGTTCTTTCTGAACTGGGTGGTGGGTTCAACTCAGCTGTTCTGACCCAAACTACTTTCCGAGCTGACATATTCAATATGGCTTTTCTTAGGCTTTCACTGAATTGTACTGGTTAGCTTCAAATTAACTCTAGCAATACATTCTTAACCAAGTTGAACCAGTGAGTTATAATAGAATTCATGAAAATACCATCTGACTATATAGTAATATTAGCATTTCAGAAGTTTAAGATCTGTAATGGGCTCTGTAATAAGCTGTTATTTTTTTGACCTTCATGCCAAGATATGTTGTCTGTTTTCAATTTTATTATTGTACACAATTTGTGACTATTTTTTATCAGGGTATACAGGCCTGAGTATGTATCCTTATTTTAAAAAGATCTTATAAAATTTGCAAGTAACAATTTAATAAAGTTTACTTAAAAATAATGTTACAAAATTCTACATATCCTGAAACTCATGACATGCATTAAATATCTCCATTACTTTTTGTGGCCAATATATATTATATGTTTTAATTTAATGGTAAAAATAAAGAAGTACATTATTTACACAATCAACAATTCTAACATTGTTCTTTAAATATCTCTATACTGTTATTACAAGGCTTCTCTACAAGTTTAACAATATTATTTTCTAATTAGCACAGTAATTTCAGGTTAGAATAAGAAATTAAGCTGACTTCTAAGTGCAATCTCATTCCCTTTTTTTCTTTTGTTCAAAATAATTGTAGATGTTTTTTCTATTATATTTTTCCTTAGCAGAATTCTACAGAATATTGAAGTTCATTTCAGTGATATCACTTACATTATTACTTTATTGACTAATGTTAAATTGCAAAATAAAATAGATTACACTTACACTTCTTCCTCTTTATAATCAATTGTATAATATTTGCTTAATTTAAAAAGGATGATGCAGGATTCTCTGCCACAGGGCTCCATATCCAAAGAGTAGCAGGAGAGAGTGAGTCTCCCAGGAGTACAGACAGGCCTGTGAGCACAGGGATGACCTGAAGGATTTTGCATTCCCATAGGAGGAACAACAATATGAACCAACCAGTACCCCCAGAGCTCCCAGGAACTAAATCACCAACTGAAGAATACACATGGAGGGACCCATGGATTCAGCTGCATATGTAGCAGAGGATGATGGCCTTGTGGGACATCAATGGGAGGAGAGCCCCTTGGTCCTGAGGAGGCTCCATGCCCTAGTGTAGGGGAATGCCAGGACAGGGAAGTGGGAGTGGGTGGGTTGGTGAGCAGGGGGAGGGGAGATGGAGTAGGGGTTTTTTGGGGGAAACCAGGAAAGAGGATAACCTTTGAAATGTAAATAAAGAAAATATCTAATGAAATAAAAGGATGATGAAATATGACCCATTTATAATAATAATAAAAAACAAAATAGAGTCAGAAGAGCCTATCTTTGAACCAAAGGTAGAGTTATCATAATATTAACTAAGGAGTTGACATTTAGTTAATGATTTTATGTCAATCTTAAGTATCAGGTTTATTGTATTTATTATGTCAAAATCTGGCAGTATGGTATAGCCCTTTAACTGTTCCTTAACTGATCTTTAAGCAAAATCTAATTATTAATATGAGATTGGTATATTCTATCACTGAAAACAGACAAAGCCTACACCAATATACCAGCATTGCTACTGAAAGTTATACAATTGAACATGGCTTATGTGGTTGTATTTATTCCCTTGGTGTTTACTATTTGCACGAGCATAGCAACCTGGGGCGGGCTTTCTGCCAAAGGTTAAAGTAGCACCCTTGTGAGATGCTCAGCAACACTCCAGAATCTCAAATGTTCTCTGTGAGTCTTGATGTGTTGACCCCAAGAAACAACAGCTGAAAAAGAACACAACAGCTTCTCTTGAATTTTGCTGCTCTAATATTTCTCTGGGCTTTGTATCTTATGATATGTCTGTATTGTTAATATTTTGATTCATGGCTGAGGATCCAATACAGAATATGATGAATTCATGTGAGTTGAATGACTGCAACCCAGCAGTCTCCTTTTGATTTGACTGTTAGAAGATACTACAATAAAACAAAAATACAGGAGAAGAAAGTTATATTTCGTATTCGTCACTAGTGAAAAGTATCATGACTTGTTCCTTCAGCATTTGGGTAATAGAGTGGGCAACATAAATAATATTCTTCAAACATCAGATGCAAAAGAGATTTTGTGTCTTTAAGAAGAAATAAGTATGTTGCAAACAGGTTACATGGCCAATATCTTTCCAACTCCCTGTCTCTCTCTCACACTAATACACAGCCTGAATATCCGTGTTGTTCTGCAACAAAAAAAATTCAGCCACTTCTCAAAGTTGATACAGACGACAAGGTGATAGGTCACTTACCACATAACACATACTTAAGAAACTGGTAAAACAACAATCCAACAGGTCACATGTCTACCACCAGATAAGGAATTCATCCTACCTTTGTGAACAAGTATAATCGATAGCCAACATCAAACTTCTGATTACCATGTTTCAGACTGCCAGTTGCTGACAGTTCAAGTATATACTACACAGTCAGCTATACTTTATATTGTAAATGGAATATTCTGCCAAAGGTGCCATGCTGATTTATTTACTTCAAGCCACAATGTTACCTCAGTGCAAAGGACTGGGAGAGTACCATTTTGCTAAAATAGTTTGGTAGCATGCAAAAATTCCAAAGTGTCTTGATTCTCCAAACTACATGTGTGTGTGTGTGTGTGTGTGTGTGTGTGTGTGTGTGTGTGCTAAACTAAATATGTATGTGTATTACATTGCATCTATAGTGATATTGTATATTATATATTATTGAAATATATATAAAATACAAACATTTTCATATAAAATCACAGTAAGTGTAAATTTTGCTTTTATTTCCTCACATGAATATTTAAGTGAGAGCTATACCGAAACATTATGAATATATGACTTGGGATGAGCCCAGAGCAGTTTTAACTACCTATAGCCATAAGTTTGGAAGGTTCTAGCCTCTGCACGATCTAATTTTCTGCAAGCCTGGACCTTGAAGACTTCAGCTCCCTGCCTCTGTCTGCTAACCCAGGCCTTGAATGCTTTAGTCTCTAGGACTAATTGCTGAATACGCTTACCATTTCTAGTTTGTTTTTTTTTTTTCTGAGATCCAGCTGGGCGGATCAACTCAACTATTGTGGCTCAAAAATCCTCCTCCTTAAGCTAACTGATTTGTGCCAGGCCTTCCATTGGGAGTTGAACAGTCTCTGAAGGGTAACTCAAGGATTAAAGATAGGAAAGGCAGAAAGAGGATGCAGAGACGAGATAGAATTGGGGAGGGCTCAGAGTACATACTGAGACAGCCCTGAGTCTCAGTATGCCTTTTTATACCTCACAGTGCCATGGGAAGCAAAATCACAAGCTAGCAGAAACGGTGGTTGATATTACACATAAGATATCTGTTCCTTCCTTCAAGGTTAATAGAACATTCAGCTCCTTCCCTTGAGTTTTACCTATCTCCTCTTATTGTTCTCTGTGCCAGCAGTCCAGGATATCTGCCAACAGACCCTGACCTGCCATGACTCTGGCAGGCAGGCAGACTTTCATAGAAGCAGGTAAAATGGCTCCCTACACTGATTCAAATTGGCTTCTTCTGGATTCTGACTGAATTGTTCTGTTTAAAAAAGCTGCCTCTGCACTCCATGAACCGCACAGAACTGAATGGAACTATATAAACTCAATGTAACTGCACAAAATTAACTGAAGTGCATGAATTCATGAAAGAACTCACTTAGGAACTCAGTTCCACTGAACTGGCTGAACTCAACTGAACTGTTCTCTCTCTGTGTACTGCTCTTAGGTAACATCTGTTTCCTGTGCTATTCTCTTATGAGTTGGGGTATCCTAACTCTGACTGATTCTGTCAAATTTATCTCTGAGTCATTACTTTGTGCTTCAATTAGATATCATTTTCAATATGGCTGCCTTCATTGTTAGGGGCTAAGCTATCTAGTAAGGGCATGTCTATATTCCAGAAAGATCATACTGCATTCCAACTGAATCAATACAGTCCTAAAAGGTCTTTGGATATGATCCATGTGGCTGGATTAAAATTCCTCCACAAATAAGTAAATAAAATTCAAAGTAGTGTTAAACTCAAGGACTGGATCTTGGTTGGTTTGACATGTACAAACAGAATAAGAGAAAAGGCTAAAGCACCAACAATGGCTCAAATGATATGAGTAATACCAACCCATCAATGAGAAATAGATTGTAGTGTTCTCTTACATTACTTTAAAAGAACAACTTGACATCTTTAGTGACTTAAGTAATCTAGTGAGACAAATGTGTGCCTGTTGTGTTATTTTTGTTTTCCTCTCTTTCTTATTGTGACCTGGAGTGCATAATGTGTGTGTTTGTGTGTGTTTACAATGGAACTATATTTTCACACATATTTGGCTTTTCATACTCATATTTTCTTAAACAGTTTGTATATTGTTTCTTTAAATTACTGAAAATATTGACATTTCTGAAGAATTACTTTAGTGTGAAATTCTTTTAGGCCTCAAAGTCAAAACTATGAAAATATAATTGTATAAATCACATATAAATATATGCATCTATATTTTGCCACAGTGTACATGGTTTTACTGAAAGTGGTTTGCAAATTCGAGAACTAACATCATATCTTTGAGGAATTCAATTGAATTCAGTAGATTTGATGAAAAGCAATTGATTTAAAACAAATGATATTTCCTATGACTTTATTGTTATGTTATAGTTGATTAATTTGAGAAAGCAAATTATGAAGATTACAAATGTACAGTTGAACATTTGAAATGGAAATATGAATTTGAAGGAAAAGTCAATAATAAATATTGTCTCAAAGGGATTACTTTTATAATCACATGAAACATTTTCTTATTCAGTAAATATTTCTTGAAATGATAGGTTTGTTTTTATTTTGTTCTCTAAGAGGTTCATGTGCTAGCAAAAGGCAATATCATATTTTATTTGATGCTTTCTTTTATTTCCAATGTAATCTAAGGAATAACATTAGGGGTGGCATTGTTGATTTTTAAATATCTTTAATACCTAGAAGAAAAACTGTCATTGGTTGTGTTTCCTTTCCAGTTACTCAATATAAAATCAGGAGGACATTTTAAAGGCCTTTATAGCATATTAAAAGTAATGCAGCTATATTAGAATGAAGGCTGCAGTAAAGAAATGCTATAAATATTGAACTAGTGTACCAAGGAAACTCAAATCAGACAGCCCTCATTTTGTTCCATTCACTGAATTTAATCAACCATTGTCAGATCTCAGTGTTTTATGTCTTAATGATGACTTGAACAGATTCCACAATTCTGTGGAGGTTTAATGCTTTAAAGGTCAATCCAGTTAAGATTAGATTGATTTAATTTCTCTTCAACTTCATGTCCAGAACCCAGTTCATGTTTTATCAGAAACATTCAATGATAGAAATGGAAAGGTCACCATTGGTTTGAGTTACTTTTTATTTTCTTCCTTTAATGCTGGATTCCTCTAAAGCCTTGAGGAGAAAGGTAAATGTTGCAGAGAGAATGAATCATTCACACGCCAGTCCTGGTTTTAATTTCTTTCTTACATCTCATTCACTGATTAACCCTGTGTGTAGTGGTCTCTGTAAAAAAAAAAGTCTAGGGCTTGTTCCTTCAGGGACTATATGTTTAAATTATCTGGAGGCCTCTGATGTTCTCTGAAAACTTAGTTCAGCCCAATCTTTATGAATGAATTCTTATAACATTCCTCTCTCTTCATTGGCTACCAGCATTCCACACCTGACAACAGTATGTTAGCTCTAGTGCCTAGTTCTGTGAAAAACTTTCTTCTTTGTCTTGGAACCCATGAGAATGTTGTCCAGGTTCTCACCATACCTTTTCTTCCAGTCCTATACTATCTGTTGATTTTTAATCCATTGCTTTGAGAAACTCAGGGCAAAGGTGCTCCTTAAAGAAAAATTTTCTGACAAGTATTTATTGCTACTTTGTGGGTTCTTTTTACCACCCTGTATTACTCAGGTTTTACCCCCAACCCTTGATAAGAGGGCAACAAGGATAGAGGGGAGAGATGAATCAGAAAAATCCCTGAATCTAATTTATTTTTTTTGTTTCTGCTTTGACTATGGCTACTAACAAACTGCAAACAACCTCCCTAAGTGATTGACCAACATTTATATACCCCCTGAAAAGTTCCCAGAATTCCAAACGTCACAGAATTACACAAACTGTATGTGGCTGGCAAAACTATGCCTCTGCGAGAGCATGAAGCAAATCATACCCAGCTGCTGTTGCCAGTCTGAAGTACCTTTATGTCACCATGCCTAGGATTAAAGCAAAAACACAGTCTTAGAATAAATACTTCTGTGTTTTCAAAGAAACCATAATTTAGCAAGTGCAGTTCCTTCTTAGACACATCTGCTAATAGCAAAGGTTAAAAAAAAAAGTCATGCTATGCTAAGAAATTAGTCCTCTAAACTGATGAAGTGACACTTCCATATGCATCTATTTATTTCTGTGCCTTTATAGTTTTAGAGAGCCTGGGAATATAGGAAATATGCCCTGTTAAGATAGGAAACAGTCCTCACTACAAAAATCTTTTCAAGGGAACCTACTTAAAAATAGAGTTGGTTGGTAGTTTATTTGCACAATTCTATTTATAAGAAATAATAAGCATAAGTCAGAAGGCTGGCATGTTTTAATATACCATACTTTTCTGGTGCTAATATATACTCTCAAAGTTTTTTTAAACCACCCAACTAATTGCAATAGGTGAACCATTTTTAACTGAATAAGTAGTACACAAATGATGAGTCTGTTATTGTCATTTGTGGAGAGCCGTTCCAAGAGCGAGCAGTCTCATAAGCAAGCCCTCATTTGGCTAAGCTTGCTGCCATTGGTTGCTTCTGCATCTGGTGACCTATCCGCTTTTGCCAAGTAGCCCATTGGGACTGGCTAAGATTGGAAGTACTCACCAGCTCCCCAGAGGCAGGAAAGCAGAGCTTAAGTAACTGCTCGAGAGAGGCAGAAGCCAGAAGTAGGAGAAGCAGGCAAGAGGATCAGGAGGGAGAAGCAGAAGGGAGAAACATTGTTAAAAGGTACCTGAAATAAACTGCTAAAAGGAAGAGTTCCCAGGTCGCGTCTTTCTTGCCGGACAGGGAAGATGCGACAGTCATTATCAATTTATTAATACATGTTCATAGTTCACTTCCATCAGTTTTCCAAAGTTTCTTCAATTGTAAAATGTGTATTTTTTAGAGAAACAATTTATAAAATGTTCAGTTATAATTTTCATCAATCAATTATACTGATCTTTCTCATTGAGGCAATATCTTGCTAATACAGGGATGTGTATGCATAAGTAGTCATAGACAACTGAGATGAATTGTTTTTGATCAATTACTTTTGTTCAGCTACATTTAACATTATTTTATAATTATTAGAAATTAATTACACCCCAGTTAAATACAAAAACACTAATTGAATCAATGGCATACTTTGATAAATCATTGGTTTGTAATTTGATACAATGTTTCTTTAAGATATCTGTGTAGTTATATAACCTATACTTTTATTTTGACATTTTATTGCTGTTTCAAATGTTCTATTGTAGAGAGACTACATGATCATAGCAGTATGTCACATATGATTTATTTATTTCTATAATGTGAAATTGCAAATCCTAAATATCCTATGAAACCAATTCACATTAATGATGGAGTTATTTAGAATAAGTTATATATTAAATAATTAGAAGTTAGATTTTAAATTAAAGCCAAATTAAAACTATAAATTAAATGGGTGCACAGATGAGCACAGCCTTAGCAAATAGTGATCATGTGCTGCTTAATTTCCCTGTATAGGACTCATTAGGATTATGCAAATCTTCATAGTAATTTTCTTTATCCAAGATGTCTGAAGTTTTGTCCATCAGGAGTAGATCTCACTGTAATAAGGAAAATCACAAAGAGACAGGAAGGTATCTACTTTGCATTTATATTATAACACATTCATTTTCCATAATAATGATATGTTGTCATTATTGTAAATGATAAGTACCTTTGAAAAATATCTATAACCAAGTATGATAAATCTCTAAATCCATAAGTAGGGAATAGTTTTGTGTGTGAATGCATACTATATTTTAGTGGGTATATTTTCACTCATAAATGTAATACTCAAATAATGGCATATTTCACTGTTTCAAAGGGTTTTAAATATTATCACTTGGTTGATAAAATTCCCATTGATATACCTTTTAGTATTTTATATATAATGAACATATTTAAGATTGTTATTATTTCAAGTTGGTTAAACTGATAGCAATTTAATTCTCCAATCAGTATCTCTTTAATATAAGTTTTATTAAATAGATTTTCATAGAATGGATGATTTATATTAAGATTGTTACAGTATTGTTTGTTTTAGTTCATTGTAGTCTTCATTAGACTGTCAATTTGGTCTGCCATTTCCTTCTGATAAGTAGCTAAGTTTTAGCCCAACAGGCAAGTACTGTGATTTCACTTAAGTCTTTGGAAATGCACAATACCGAAATGAACTCATTCAAAACCAAAGTTATAATTCAGGTTCTCCCTGTATTCTAAGTTTATTCATAAGCCGATTGATCTCAAGGACTGTACGATATTAAATATGACTATATAAATGAGTATTGTTCACAAACAAGCATGACAGCTAATATTTCATACACACATTTAGCTTTTGAGTCACAAGGCAGCTCACAACTTCCTGCAAGTTTATATCTAGGACATCCAATGCCCTCTCTTGGCTTCTGGGGATAACAGGCATATATAAATGCATGCAAGTAAAACACTTATATACATAAAATAAAATAAAGATATATTTTAAAATAATAGCAATACTAAAACATATAACCACTGTTGTCATAATGCAATAATACTGTCATGTAGACGGAATTGAAATCAATTGAAAAAAAATATAAACTGAGAAAAATTTATGTTTAGAACTGGTATTTCTGAAATCATAGTAAGTTTGATATTTTTACAATTATCATCAATTAAAATCAGTTGAAAATTGGCATATATTGTTGGCAATAAAATAACTATGAAGTGGAAGTTCTGAGGGGTGATATGTGTCTGAGTGGTATACATTTTTTTCTTCCTAATCTCTACATTTCCCTGCTTGCCATAATATGCTACACCTGGTGAAAACACTTAGTCAACCCAAAGTGTAACTACTATTCTTTTTTTATTTTTTGATATTTTATTTATTTACATTTCAAATGTTGTCCCACCTCCACAAATTCCACTCCTGTCTATCATCCTGTTTGCCTCTAAGAGGGTGCTCCCACACCCACACATCTACTCCTGCCTCACCCCTCTAGTGTTCCCCTTCCTCGCTAGGGCATCAAGCCTCCAAAAGATCACTGATGCCAGATAAGGCAATCCTCTGCTACATATGTATGTAGGTAGGTAGGTCATGGACCTACGCATGATTGGTGGTTTAATTCCTGGAAGCCCTGAGGGACCCTGGTTGTTGATATTGTTGTTCTTCCTATGTTGTTGCAATCCCCTTCAGCTCCTTCAGTCCTTCCCTAACTCTTCCATTGGGGTCCTCTGGCTCAGTCCAGTAGTTGCCTGTGAGGGTCGGGTTTAGTCTTTTAGTCAGGTGATGGCAGAGCCTCTCAGAGAACTACCCTACTGGGCTTCTGTTTGCAAGCAGTTCTTGACATCAGCAATAGTGTCAGGGTTTGGTGTCTGCTGATGGGATGGATCACAGGTGGGCAGTCTCTAGATGGCCTTTCCTTCAGTCCCTGCTCCATTATTTTGTCCCTGTGTTCCCTTTAGAAACGCAAAATTCTGGGTTAAAATTTTTGAGATGAGTCAGTGGCCCCTTCCCTAAATTGAGGGCTATGCCTATCTACTGAAGAGATCTCTCCAGGTTGTTGCTTCCCTCTTTAGTAGTAAGGGTAATGGCATCCCCATTGTTTTGGGAGCCTCTCTCTTCCTTGGCATGTAGGACTTTCTAGTGGTTCCCTGATTCCTCAGACCCCACTGCTACATATATCTATTCATTGTCCTGGTCTTTTGGACTTCCCTTCAATCTCTTTCTATAGCTGAACTTGCCTCCCCTTTTCCCTGCTCCTCCCCTATCCTACCTAGGACCCTCCCATCCTCTGCCTCCCCCTTCAGGTGTGATTGAAGAATCCACACATTGGCACTCTTTCTTGTTAAGCTTTATATAGTCTGAGAGTTATATCATAGGTATTCTGAGCTGGGATAATATCCACTCATCAGTGAGTACTCATCATGCATATGCCCTTTGGGTCTGGGTTACCACATTCAAGATATTTTCTAGTTCCATCTATTTGCTTCCAAAATTTGTGAAGTCACTGTTTTCAATAGCTGAGTAGTATTCCATTGTGTAAATGTACAACAATTTCTGTATCTATTCTTCTGTTCAGAGACATCTGGGTTGTTTCTAGTTTCTGGCTAATATAAATAAGGCTGCTATGATCACAGTGGAGCACATGTCCTTGTCATATTTTTTAGCTTTTTATTTATCATATTTTTATCATATTATTTATCATATTTTGAGCTTTTTGTGTATATGCCTAGTAGTTGTATCATTGGTTATTAAGTAGAACAGTTTCCAATTTTCTGAGGAACTGCCTGGTTGATTTCCAGAGTGATTGTACCAGCTTGCAATCCCATTGTCAATGGAGGAGTGTTCCTCTTTCTCCACATCCTTGCCAGCATCTACTGTTGCCTGAATTTTTGATCTTATCCATTCTTAGTGTTGTAAGGAGGAATCTCATGGTCGTTTTGATTTGTATTTCCCCGAGGACTAAGAATGTTGAACATTTCTTTAGGTGCTTCTTGTCCATTCAAGATTCCTCAGCTGAGACTTCTCTGTGAGAGTAGTAAAGATTTTTTCCCAATCTGTAGGTTGCTGATTTGTCCTATTGATTTTGTCTTTTGCCTTTTATGAGCATTTCAGTTTCATGAGGTTCCATTTATGTAGGCAGCCACTTGGACGATAAAATCCAAGATAGCGCCGGTTCCTGATACACTGTAGCAATAGACGATTCCACTGTGCATGCGCCCCTCCCAAGTGGGTGTCTACTGTGCATGCGCCTCTCCTGAGCAGGTGTATGCTAATGAGGGTCTGCCGGAGAACCAATCCAGAAGGACTTGGCAGCTCAGGCTTGGGTATATAAGGAGCTCTCTCCAGGCAGTCAGGGCCATTCCACGCCATTCCACAGAAGCAAGCAGACCTGCAGAACCTAGGATTAAGAAGAAGAAGAAGAAGAAGAAGAAGAAGAAGAAGAAGAAGAAGAAGAAGAAGAAGAAGAAGAAGAAGAAGAAGAAAAGAAGAAGAAGAAGAGGAGGAGGAAGAGGAAGAGGAAGAGGAAGAGGAGGAGGAATAGGAAGAGGAAGAAGAGGAAGTGGAAGAGGAAGAAGAAGAAGAAGAAGAAGAAGAAGAAGAAGAAGAAGAAGAAGAAGAAGAAGAAGAAGAAGCAACACCAAGAAGAGCCGAGAAGAGCCGAGATACCAAGAAGAGCTGTGACATCGAAAAGAGTTGTAACACTTAAGAACCTAGGAGAGCTATAATACCTAGGTACCTTAAAGAACTGTAACACCTGGGTACCTAGGAGAGCTGTAACACAAACGAAAATTTCCTGAGTAAACCGTCGAGAGAAGAAGTCTTGGTGTTCTGTTGTCATTGCTGCTGGTGGGCAGCAGAGGCACAGAACACAAGTGGTAGCCCAGGACAGCGACTTCGTGTCAAAGTGACCCGTAGGAGACTCCAGAACTCTTGATGGAACAGGGCAATTGATCAGAAAGTGCTCGGTAAGTTGAGCCCTCAAAAAACTGAAAGCTCCCAGTTAGGGACGTAAAATTTGCCTTTAAGGCAGGAAAGTGCTTGGTAGAATTGAGGCTTCAAACAAGGATCCCAGTTAGGGACAAGTCTGCCTTTAGAGCAGGAAAAGTGCTCAGTAGTTGAGCCTCAAAGTTAAAGCTCCCAATTAGGGACAAGTCTGCCTTTAGAGTGGGAAAAGTTCTCGGTAGTTGAGCCTCAAAGTTACAGCTCCCAGTTAGGGACAAGTCTGCCTTTAGAGCAGGAAAAGTGCTTGGTAGTTGAGCCTAAAGGGGAATGCTGTGGAGAGCCAAGCCCTGAGTGAGCGGCCTTGTAACTTCCGCACCTGGGCCAGGAGGCAGAGCTTAAGTAACTGGTTCCAGAGAGAGGCAGAAGGCATAAGATTAGAGCAGGAAGGGAGAAAAAAGTGTAACAAAAATAACCATGGGCGTATTGTATTCAATTTTTCTGGCTCTCCTAGAGCTGTTAATGTTAAACTCAATTTTTCTGACTCTTTACGAGCTGTTAAAACCTGTGTGGAAGCTCTTTAGGAATTCTTTGGAAGATCAGCATTGTTTTAAGGCCGTGGAAGAGCTGCCTTCAGCAAGCAGCCATATGCGGGGGTGGGTGAATTCAGCTTGGGAGATACTAGCCACCTGTATCTGGTTAATGTTAACCCTGGCAACAGTTTGGTATCCCTGGGAAGCTCAAGACTTTAGGAAACTAAAGAAAGCAGTGGCAGAGGATGGCTCTCATTCACCCTGGGTAGAGACCATCCTTGAGGGCTTT
>NW_022196915.1:69104126-69105181 GCF_008632895.1 Mastomys coucha
TCATTTTGTAAACAGATGGAAGTTCATGTTTCCCATGGACTGCCATATAATCCTCAAGGGCAGGGTATCATGGAGCGTGTGTATCGCACTCTTAAAGAACTTTTACAAAAACAAAAAGGGGGAATTGGCCAAGGCCATACCCCAAAAGAAAAAAATTTAAATTTGGATGTAGATGGCCTTTCTGCTGAGGATCATCATCAGTGCAGCAGAGGTTCCTTGAAGAGATTTATGAAGTGGAAAGATATTCTGACAGGTTCATGGCATGGCCAGGATCTGGTATTGATGTGGGCAAGAGGCTCTGTTTTTGTGTTTCCACAGGACCGCCAAGATCCCATTTGGGTCTCTGAGCGAGAGCCAAACAGAGCTGAGATGGAGGATTCTGTTGGTGTTTCCAAGACCAATACCACAGTGGGCAGGCATATTTGACTGGGGAGACCTGGTCCTCCTGGGTTGTGTCCTCTGTTTCTGGCTACTTTGCAGAATGAAAAAGGGAGAATGCCAAATATAAAGCAGTGGTTTACTAAGCCTTGGTGGCTATCGAGAATGACACATCACCTAGTGTTTGGCTGGCCTCACTAAAACAATAATCCACCTCAGATCCATGGCACCCAAAGACGGGCAACCTTCCCCGAGCACAGACCAACCTAAGACACGGAGCTCTCAGGCGGGGGAGGGGGGTAATCCTATGACAGGTAAGGCTGTGATCTCGAAGTGGAATGACCTAAGACAGGGACCATGGCAGAGTGCATCGCTCCCTGATCTATTGTGAGCAGCCTTCAAATAAAATAAAATAAAAAAGGGGGAGATGTAGGTAGCCACTTGAACAATAAAATTCAAGATGGCACCGGTTCCTGATACACTGTAGCAATAGACGATTCCACTGCACATGCGCCCCTCCCGAGTGGGTGTCTACTGTGCATGCGCCTCTCCTGAGCAGGTGTATGCTAATGAGGGTCTGCCAGAGAACCAATCCAGGAGGACTTGGCTGCTCAGGCTTGGGTATATAAGGAGCTCTCTCCAGGCAGTCAGGGCCATTCCACGCCACTCCACAGAAG
>NW_022196915.1:69105309-69111839 GCF_008632895.1 Mastomys coucha
AGAAGAAGAAGAAGAAGAAGAAGAAGAAGAAGAAGAAGAAGAAGAAGAAGCAACACCAAGAAGAGCCAAGAAGAGCAGAGACACCAAGAAGAGCCGTGACATCAAAAGGAGCTGTAACACTTAAGAACCTAGGAGAGCTGTAATACCTAGGTACCTTAAAGAACTGTAACACCTGGGTACCTAGGAGAGCTGTAACACAAAAAGAAAATTTCCTGAGTAAACCGTTGAGAGAAGAAGTCTTGGTATTCTGTCGTCATTGCTGCTGGTGTGCAGCAGAGGCGTGGAACACACATTTATCCATTGTTGATCTCAGAGCCTGAGCCTTTGAAGCTCTGTTTAGGAAATTTCTCCCTGGACCAATGAGTTTAAGATTCTTTCCCACTTTCTATTCTATTCAATTTAGTGTATCTGTTTTTTTGTTGAGCTCCTTGATACACTTTGACTTGAACATTGTGCAAGGTGATAAATATGGAACATTTTTGTTGTTCTATATACACATTGACAGTTGGACTAGCACTGTTTATCGAAGATCCTTTCTTTATTCCATTGAATATTTTTGGATTCTTTGTCAATGATTAAGAGTTCAAAATTGTGTGGATTTGTTTCTGAGTCTTCCATTGATCCACCTGTCTCTCTCTGTACCAATGCCATGCAGTTTTTATCACTATTGCTTTGTAGTACAGCTTAATTTCATGAATGGTGATTCCCCCCAAAAGTGTTTTTATTATTAGGAATTGTTTCTGCTATCCTTGGTTTTTTGGTTTTCCATATAAAATTGAGAATTGCTCTTTCAACGTCTATGAAGAATTGTGTTGGAATCTCGATGGGGATCTCATTGAACCTATAGATTGCTTTTTGTTTGATGTCCATTTTCACTATGTATATCCTATCAGCCTGTGAGCATGGGAGATCCTTCCATCTTCTGAGGTCTTCAACATCTTTTTCAGTAATTTGAAGTTCTTGTCATACAGATCTTTTACTTGCTTAATTAGAGTCACACCAAGGTATTTTATATTATTTGTGACTATTGTGAAGGGTATTGGTTCCCTAATTTCTTTCTCAGCCTGTTTATCCTTTGTGTAGAGAAGGCCACTGATTTGTTTGAGTTAATTTTATATCCAGCCAATTTGCTGAAGCTATTTATCAGCTGTAGATGTTCTATGGTATAATTTTGTGGTTGCTTATGTATACTATCATATCATCTGCAAATAGCGGTACTTTGATTTTTCTTAATAAATTTGTATCACCATGATCTCTTTTTGTTGTCTTATTGCTCTGTCTAGAATTTCAAGAATTATATTGAATAGACGGGGTGTTTGTAGCAAACTTGTCTTGTCCCTGATATTAGTAGGATTGCTTCAAGTAACTCTCCATTTAATATGATATTGGCTGAAGGTTTGTTGTATATTGATATTATTATGCAAATATAAGGACATTGGATTCCATATCTCTCCTTACTTTTAACATGAAGAGATGTTCGATTATGTCAAATGTTTTTTCAACATCTAGTGTCATTTTTTTCTTTCAGTTTATTTATTTATACAGTGGATTACATTAATAGATTTTTATTATATTGAAATTTCTGAGCATTCTTAGTAGGATGAAAACTACTTGATACTGGGGAATGATGGTTTTGATGTGTTCATGGATTCTGTTTGCCAGAATTTTATTGTGCATTTTTTGCAAGTATATTCATTAGAGAAATTGTTCTGAAGTTCTCTTGCTATGTTGCATCTCTGTGTGGTTTAAGGATCAGAGTGACTATAGCTCCACAGAGTGAATTAGGAAGTATGCCTTCTATATCTGCTGTATGGACTAGTTTAAGGCATGTTGATGTTAGTTCTTCTTAGAAGGTCTGGTAGAATTTTGCACTAAAGCCATCTAACCCTGGGCAATTTTTTTTTTTTTTTTTGTTATTAGGATTTTCAATAACTTCTTCTGTTTCCTTAGGGGATATGGTCCTATTTAGATACCTCAACCGCTCTTGATTTAACTTTGGTATGTGGTATCTGTGTAAAAAGTCATTCACTTCTTCTAGATTTTTGAGTTTTATTGAGTGTTTTGTAGTATTATCTAATGATTTTTTGAATTACCTCCCTTTCTGTTGTTATGTCTCCCTTTTAATGTTTTGGATTTTGTTATTTGGGACACTGTCTCTGTGCCCTTTAGTTAGTTTGACTAGGGATTTAGCAATCTTGTTGATTTTCTCAAAGAACCAGCCTTTGGTTTTCTTGATTCTTTGTATCATTCTATTTGTTTTAATTTTTTTTATTTCTTCCTTGAGTTTGATTATTTCTTGCCATTTACTCCTCCTGGGTGCTTTGCTTCTTTTTGTTCTAGGGCTTTCAGGTATGCTGTTAAGTTGCTAGTTTAGGATCTCACCAGTTTCTTTAGGAGGGCAGTTAGTGCTATGAATTTTCCTCCAAGCACTGCTTTTTGAATCCAATAAGTTTGGGTATGCTGTGACTTTGTTTGCAATGTATTCTAGAAAGTCTTTAATTTCTTTATTTTCTCCCTGACCAAGTTATATTTGAGTAGAGACTAGTTCAGTTTTTATGGGTATGGAAATTTTCTGTTGATCTTATTGTTATTGAAGTCTAGCCTTAGTCCATGATGATCTGACAAAATGCATGAGATTATTTCAGTCTTCTGGTATTTGTTGAGGCTTGTTTTGAGGCTGATATTATGGTCAAAGTACTGTGGGGTGTTGAGAAGAAGGTATATTCTTTTGTTTAGGGTGAAATGTTCTACATATATCTCTTAAATACATTTGGCTCATAACTTTTATTAGTTTCACTATATCTCTGTTTATTTTCTGTTTCAGTGACCTATCCGTTGTTGAGATTGGGATATTGAAGTCTCCCTCTATTATTTTCTGAGGTCCAATATGTGTAGTAAAGTTTCTTTTTGTTGTCGTTGTTTTGTTTTGTTTTTGTTTTTATTTTGTTTTGTTTTTGTTTAGAGACAGGGTTTCTCTGTGTAGCCCTGGCTGTCCTCAAACTCACTCTGTAGACCAGGTTGGCCTTGAACTCAGAAATCCGCCTGCCTCTGCCTCCTAAGTGCTGGGATTAAAGGTATGCACCAACACCGCCCGGCTTAGAAAAATTTCTTTTATGAATATGATTGTCTTTACATTTGGGGCATAGATGTTCAGAATTGGGATTTGATCTTGGTAGATGTTTTCTTTGATGAATATATGAAGTGTCCTTCCTATAAGGAGCAGGCCTGTAGCAAGACTTGCTCCACCTTGTAATAGGAAATATTTGGAAGTTGTTTTGAAATAAGTTATTTGCAGTAGGTTGTTTTGATGTATTAGTTATCTAGAATAATATATAAAAGATGTTTTGCCAAAATGAGAGATATTAGAAGTATACACTTGTGTAGAAAATTTTCCATAAGAAAAGTAAACAACTTGAGAAGATAACCAGGTGCAAGTGGTTATCTAAATCCTGCTTCAGTGTGACATCAAAAATAGTTTAAAAAGGTAGCTAGGAGACAAGCTAGCATCCCTTGCTCTTGGTAGCCATGGCCACTTAATATGGCACTCCTGAGCCTCCAAGACTCTGCCACAATGACCAGAGACCATCTGAGACCACTTGAGACTTCGAGGGCAAGTAATCTTCGTGGTCAAACATTATCTACAGTCAAACATTTCCTTCGTGGTCAAGTATAGCCCTCTGGCTGAGAGATAGCTGGACCTGCTGGACATCAGCTACTTTCAGTTCATCCAAGAACACCACGCCCTGCCTCAGAGATAGCTGAGCCTGCTTCCAAAGACACTGTCAGGTTGTATACCCCCTAATAGGCAGTAGAGTGAAGCCGTATATATTTAATATGCGGTAAAGCGAAATGTTTAGCTATTATATTGTCATAGCCTTTATCCTTTTAGCTCTGATAACATATTGTATGCTGTGTGTAGTTGTATTGGAAACTGACATAAAACATTCAAAACCTAAACAGTGTGTTGAGTCCTCTCTTAGCACTCCTGAGGTATTTCTCGTGGTGGAATCCAGTGTACGAACACCTGAGTGAAGGAGCTCTGTCGCCATCCTTCCCAGCTAGAAGTGACACTTGGCCCTTGCTTGCGACACTCCCACATCTCATTTGAAAGTTTTTGGTTAAAAATCTATTTCATTGGCTATTAAAATGGCAACTTCCTCTTGTTTCTTGGAACCATTTGCTTGAAAAATTTTTTCCAGATTTTTATTCTCAGGTAGAGACTGCCTTTATTGTTGAGATGTGTTTCTTGAATGCAGCAAAATACCTGATCCTGCTCAAATACCACTTATTTATTTTAATTGGGAATTAAGTTCATTGATTTTTAGAGATATTAAAGACATATGATTGTCAGTTCTTGTTATGCTTGTGGTTGGAGGTGGAATTATGAGTGTGATTCTCTCCTTTTGGCTTTGTTGGAAGATGATTAATTTCTTGCTTTTTCTTTGGTGGAGATAATCTCCTTGTGTTGGAGTTTTCCTGTTAGAATCCTATCTAGGGCTAGATTAGTAGGTATATATTGTTCAAATTTGGTTTTGTCATAGAATATTTTGTTTTCTCCATCTATCATGATTTTACGGAATATAGTTTTACTGGGTATAATAGCCTGGGCTGGGATTTGTGTTTTTCTTAGTGTCTGCATAATATCTGTTCAAGAGTTTCTGTCTTTTAGAGTCTCTGTTGAGAAACATGGTATAATTCTGATAAGTCTGTTTTTATATGTTACTTGGCCTTTTTCCCTTACAGCTTTTAATATTCTTTCTTTGTTCTGTCTATAGATTGTTTAGATTACTATGTTGACAGGAAGATTTTATTTTCTGCTCCAACCTACTTGATGTTCTGTAGGCTTCTTGTACTTTTGTGTCCACATCTTTCTTTAGTTTGGGGAAATTTTCTTCTGTGATTCTGTTGAAGATATTTTTGGGCCATTTGAGCTGGGGATCTTCTCTCTCTTCTATTCCTATTCTTAAGTTTTATCTTTTCATTGTGTCCTGGATTTCCTCGATATTTTTGGTTAGGAGAATTTTGTGCTTTGTATTTTCTTTGATCATTGTGTTAAAATTGTTTATGGTATTGTTTATGCCTGAGATTCTCTCTTCTATCTCTTTTATTCTGTTTGTGATGCTTGTATCTGTAGCTCCTGAACTCTTCCATAGGTTTCCCATTTTCAGAGTTGCCTCTATTTGTAATTATTTTTTTGTTTCTACTTCCATTTCTAGTTCTTGGACCACTTATTTCAATTCCTTCACCTGTTTGATTGTGTTTTCCTGTATTTCTTTGATAGATTTGTTTTCTCTTTAAGGGCTACTACCTGTTTAACTGTATTTCCCTGTATTTCTTTATATTCTCAGTAAAGATATCTATTATTTTCATGATATGGGATTTTTGGTCATCATCATGCTTTTCAGGTGTATTGGAAGTATTCATGGCTTACTGTTGTAGGAGATCTGGGTACTGACAACGTCAAAATATATTAGCTTCTATTGCTTATCTGGTTATCTCTGGTCCTATCTAGCCTGAGTGAATCTGTTTGGACCCTGTCTCCAATGTGCCTGTGTTGCCACAGATCTCCCAGGAGATCCTGTGGCTCTAGCTGCAGAAGATCTTCTATGAGACTGGAAGAATGTTAACCTGGCTGCAACAGATCTCCTAAGAGTTCTGTAGATTGAGACCTTGGCTGCAACACCTGGGAGCCCTGCAGGCTATGTGCTGATCTGCCCTGAAGCTGGTGCAGATCCAAAGGGAAGTGGAGTTCAAACAAAGAGGGGAGAAGTCCCACATATGCTGGACAACAAGAGGATTCAGCAGCTGTGGTTACCTAGGCAGCTATCCTAATTGTTGCCCTGGCTTCAGAGGCCTGCAGACTGTGCAGTGTTGAGAGAAAGCATGACTACTCTTCTTAGTTCCAAGCAAAACTTATTTTGGTAATGAATTTGTATTCGATATTAACCAAACACATTTTTCAAGATTGTGTAGAAAATAATCAGTATTTATATTTTTTCATAAAAGGAGTTTTTCTTTTGTTTACCAAAGATATTATATAGATGTTACTTTGTTTTTCTTTTCTAATTAGCAAAACATAAATTTCCAAGGAAACAATTTATTGGGATGAACTGTTAATCTTATTATCTAAAACAGTCAATTATGATTATTCTTCTTCTTTAGACCTTCCACAATGTATTGGTTATGTTTTAATAAATAAAAAACTCTAATATGTTTAAAATTTTAAAATAATTACTGTAAGCATTGTACTATATAAAAACCCACTTTGTGTCCATAAATGTTCTAGAAGCATGAGAAAGAGAATTCCTTTTAGGCATTATATAGAGAAAGGATAGCATCACAGAAGTAGATCACACTGGTCCATAGTGGGCAATGCATTCATTATGTTAGTCAAAGTGTACCTTTTGAACATGTTACAAAACTTATATAATTGCTACTTTCAAATACAAGGAGAGAAAAAGAGTGATGGATATATAGATAGATAAATAGATAGATAGAGAGAGAGAAAGAGAGAGAGAGAGAGAGAGAGA
>NW_022196915.1:69111849-69122006 GCF_008632895.1 Mastomys coucha
GAGAGAGAGAGAGAGAAAGAGGGGGGTTTTTTGTTCTCTTGTGATATTATTAAAGGTATCAAGAAATTCAGTGTCTAAATAGAAGGCACACAATAAAAAAAGTATAAGAAACATTTTTTATAACTTAACAAACAGTGAGAATACTTATAGCCTGCTGTTTAAGAATGTTTGTCCTGGGGAATAGTTAACTACAAGACCTTGAAGAAAGCAAAGGTGTCTAAGGAAATGTGCTGTTACCCACTAGGTAGTTATACACTCTGCCTGGGTGAACTGATCTGTGTAAATTAGCGTGGGGTCCAAAACCAAGACAATATAAATCCAAATATGAGGGAAATATATCAAACTGAGAAGCTGAGAGAATATTGAAGGAGAACCCCTGTCTCTTTTTCCAATTGCTTTCCTACTAGCTTTCAAAGGAATGTGTTTGGGTGAGAAAGAGTTCGATTTTCAGAGCCATAGTTAATTTTTTTGTATGTATGAGAAACAGTGGGTGGTAGAAAAAAACATGTCCTAGAGTTAGGTTGTGCAAGCCCATAATATTATAGAAAATTCAGTGAATTGAACAAAAATTTCTCTTCTTAAACATCAGTAAATTAAGTGGGTCTGAAGGCAGTCTTAATCTTTCTTGTTTAGAAAATGTTTGTTGCCATGAGATATTTATCCTTTATTTTAAAACAAAGTTAAACCTTAAGTTTCTTCTGAGAATATATCTAATAATACTGGACTATTTATTGTGTTATAGTTTCATTTTACTTCAAACTTATATGAGCCATGCATTGAGACACATTCAGAGGAAGCAAAACCAGAACTATATAGTATGCTGTTGCCAACAAGGTATCTAAGTTTACTGTTTAAAACAAACTTTTTCTAGTGGAAAAAAAAATGACTTCAATTTAGGTCCAAATTTGTATCCAAAATGGTTTATGGGAGGGTTTGGTAAAGGCTTTGTAGTTAAGTGACTCAGAGTTGTATAGATGGTATGATTTGGCATTCTATTATGTGGTCTAGAGCTAAAAGAGTGAGAATAGGAGCTTGAATGCTCTCAGATATCATATATACATAGAGGAATTTTAATCCAGCTCTGGGAAGGGATAACATACAAAAACCTTTTAGGCTTCTCCTTGATTTTAGAGAAATTGCTTCAAGTTTCTCTCCATTTAATTTGAAGCTGATTGTTAGATTGCTGTATATTACTATATTACTTTTATCATGTTTAGGTATGTGCCATGAATTGCTGATCTCTTTAAGATTTTAAAATCAGGGATTAGACAAGGCTAACCACTATCTCCCTACCTATTCAATATAGTACTTGAAGTCATAGCCAGAGCAATTAGACAACAAAAGGAGATCAAAGGGATACAAATTGGAAAGGTAAAAGTCAAACTATAACTATTTGCTGATGATATGATAGTATACTTAAGTGACCCCAAAAATTCCACCAGAGAGCTCCTAAACCTGATAAACAACTTCAGCAAAAGTAGCTGGATTAAAATTAACTCAAGCAATTCAGTGGCCTTCCTCTCCACAAAGGATAAACAGGCTGAGAAAGAAATTATGGAAGCAACACCCTTCACAATAGTCACAAATAATATAAAATACCTTGGTGTGACTCTAACTAAGCAAGTAAAAGATCTGTATGGCAAGAACTTCAAGTCTCTGAAGAAAAAATTCGAAGATCTCAAAAGATGGAAAGATCTCTCATGCTCATGGATTGGCAGGATCAATATAGTAAAAATGGCCATCTTGACAAAAGCCATCAGCACATTCAATGCAATTCCCAGCAAAATTCCAACTCAATTCTTCACAGAGTTACAAAGAACAATTTGCAAATTAATCTGGAATAACAAAATCCTAGGATAGCAAAAATTATTCTCAACAATAAAAGAAATTCTGGTGGAATCACCATCCCTGACCTTAAGCTGTACTACAGAGCAATTGTGATAAAAACTGCATGGGATTGGTACAGTGACAGCCAGGTGGATCAAAGGAATAGAATTGAATGTTTCCAGCCAGTGGCAACAATAAGATTGGGTTATCTGGAATATGGAGTCAGGAGAAAATTGGCAAGCCATGTTTATGTTACCTTAATCCACATGGAAGGTTCAAAACTAGACGGCACTCAAGTGTGATCACTCAGCCATCTTGGATTTAATCATAATATCTTTGTTCCAAGACAACAGGTACAATAGGTGAGGCAAAACCTGTCCCCCAAGTTTGTCAGCATGCTAGCCCAATCAGCAGTTCCTTATTCGGTCTCTGGAGGTGGGACTTCCAATGTAACTAGAACCAGGAGAGAGGTGTGGCAAATAGCTGGAGGTGGGCAGAGAGGTGTGGTTATGACAGACAGGCAGAGTCAAGCAGGAGGGTTACAATTGAAGACCCAGAAATGAACCCACAAAACTATGGTAACTTGATTTTTGACAAAGGAGCTAAAACCATCTAGTGGAAAAAGGACAGCATTTTCTACAAATGGTGTTGATTTAACTGTTGGTCAGCATGTAGAAGAATGCAAATTGATCCATTCCTATCTCCTTATACAAAGATCAAGTTCAAGTAGATGAAGGACCTCCACATAAAACCAGATAAACTGAAACTACTAATAGGAAGGAAAGTGGAGAAGAGCCTTGAACACATGGACACAGGGGAAATTTTCCTGAACAGAACACCAATCGCTTAAACTCTAAGATCAAGAATCGACAACTGGGACCTCATAAAATGGCAAAGCTTCTGTAAGGCAAAGGACACTGTGAATAGGACAAAAAGGCACCCAATGATCTTTTACCAATCCTACATCTGATAGAAAGCCAATATCCAATATATAAAAAGAACTCAAGAAGTTAGACTTCAGAGAACCAAATAACCTTATTAAAAAATGGGGTGCAAAGCTAAACAAAGATTTCTCAACTGAAGAATACTGAATGGCTGAGGAGCACCTAAAGAAATGTTCCACATCCTTAGGGATTTCATCAGGGAAATGCAAATCAAAACAATCCTGAGATTCCACCTCACACCAGTCAGATTGGCTAGGATATAAAACTCAGGTGACAGCATATGCTTGTGAGGATGTGGAGAAAGAATAATACTCCTCCATTGCTGGTGGGAGAGATCTAATATCAAGATTACTATAAGATGCATGTTGCTCAGACTTACCATAATAGCATCTAGGCACTAGGTTAAGCCTCAAGCTACCTAAAGTTGTATGGTAAAATATATCAAACAAAGTAAAAAGGAACAGAAAAAGAGAAAATAAAGAAATTACTAATGTTTATTTTTAAAACGTAATAAATGAAAAAGAAAAATAAGAGAATTGTATAGGAAAATATAATAAATATCATAAAAAGCTCTAAAATGCTCATGGCTCTGACTGCATGTTTAGCAGAGAATGGCCTAGTTGGTCATCAATTGGGGGAGAGGCCCTTGCTCCTGTGAAGGCTCTATACCCAGTGTAGGGCAATTTCAGTGCCAGGAATTGGGAGAGGAGGGGTTGGTGAGCAGGGGTAGGGGGGATGGAATAGGGGTTTTTTGGAGGGGAAACCAGGAAAGGGGAGAATATTTGAAATGTAAATAAAGAAAATATCTAATAAAAAAGACTTTTAAAATGAAAGAATATTATATTTTGTTAAAGGACTTTTAAAGATATGATCATGTGATTGTTTTCTCTAAGTGTATTTATATAGTAGATTACATTGATGGATTTCCATATATTGAACCTCCCCTATATCTCTAGAATGAAGCATACTTGATCATGGTGAATGATGGTTTTGATGTGTTCTTGGATTGAGCTTGTGAGAATTTTATTGAGTATTTTTGCATTGATATTCATAAGTGAAATTGGTCTTAACTTCTCTTTCTTTGTTGGGTCTTTTGGTTTAGGTATCAGAGTAACTGTGGTTTTATCAAAATTTAATGTTTAACTTTGTTTAAAAATAATGTATAAGTAAATATTCTCATATCAACAAACATTTTCTAAACAAGAGTGAGATTCCCTTCAGACACACTGAATTTACTGATGTTTATTACTGTTTAAGAATAGAAAATTATGTTCAATTCACTGAGTCTTTCTAGATATTATGTGCTTGTACAACTTATCTCTAGGCCATGTTTTCTTCAAACTCCTAATGTTTCTAATATATACAAAAAAAGAAATTACTCTGAAAATCAATCTCATTCTGAACCAAACACAGTCCTTTGAAAGCCTGGCATGGTTGTCTTCTGAGAGACTCTTTCAGCAGCTAACTGAGACAGATGTAGATACTTACAGTCCACCATTGGACTTTGGTCAGGGACTCCTGTGGAAGAGTTAGGTGAAGTATTGAAATACTTGACAGAGGTGGTAACCCCATAGGAAGACTAGCAGTGTCAACTAACCCAGACTTCTCAGAGCTTGGAGAAACTAAACCACCAAAGAGCATATATAGGCTTGCCCATGGCCTCCCAGCACATATGTAGCAGAGGGCTGCTTTGTTTAGCCTTGGTGAACAGGAGGTACCTAATCCTGTAGAGACTTGATGCCCTGGGAAAAGACAGGGAAAGGGCAATGCCTGTGGAGGTAAGAGGGTAGGGAAAGCAAGGTCTCAGAGGCAAAGGGAAGGAGATATGGGGTGAAGAACTCTGGGCAAGGGACCAGGGAGGGTGGTCAACATTTGTAATGTAAATAAAAAGTAATAATTAATAAAAAATAAATACATCAAACCAACCAACCAACCAAACAAACAAACAAGAACCTTCTAGGTCTATGTGATCCCACTGGAATGGCACAACTTTAATTCCTCTGGGTGGAATGCAGACAGTATGCATCTTTAATCCCTAACACTGAAGATAAAGTTAGTTTGCAGAAGGAAGTCATCATATTTGAAAATGAGGTCTAACTGAGGGGCAGCCAAAGTAATGAATCACATACTTTTAGCAGAAGGAGTCATAGATAGGATATGCCCAACTCCCATGATAGGAAACAGAGGCAACTTAAGAGAGCAGCATAGAGATAGAGATAGGGGTGGGGGAGAGAGGTGAGACAGTTTTACCTGGGAGAGTTTTACAGAGACAGGTTTTAGGTTACAGATGAAGACAAAATGAGCCAGAATAAAGAGTTAGAAGAGTAGACCAAATTGTCAGTTAGTATGAAGTTTATGTTTATGGGTTTTTGCAAGGAGTCATATCTGTGTATCACATACATATATAGTATCTGTGGGGTTAGAAAAAGGCATGGAATTCCCTAGAACTAATACAAGTGGAAGTGAGTAGCTGGGTGGGTACTGAGAATCTTACCTGCATCCTTAGTAAAAAGTACAAATGCTCTTAATTGCTGAGCCATCTTTCTAGTCCACATACGGACATTTTTATGAAATTTGTCTTAGGGCTCTCCTGGCTGTTAAGAGACACTATGGTCATGGAAGTTCTTATAAAGGAAAGCATTTAATTGGGGATAGCTTACAATTAAGAAGATTAGTCCATTAATATCATGGAGGGAAACATGGAGGTATGCAAGCAAACATGATGATGGCAAAGGAGGTGAGAGTTCTACAACTTGGTCTGACTTCCTAAGATCTCAAAACCTAGACCTTCTCAAGTCACTCTATTTCAGTAAAGAAAAACCTACTCCAAGGCCACCTTCCTATAAATGCCACTTCCTATGGATCTCTGGGGACCATTTTGTTCAAACCACATTTTTTTTCTTTAAAACCATTTCTAAACAACGTATAATTGTTTAATTAATTGAAATGCAATAAATAAACTTTGGAATGGATAAATAAGAGTATTTTCAATATACATGGACTCCTATATATATCTTTTATTTTATTTCATTCATTTATTAATTCTGTCATGATTCCAGGACTTCCTTATAATCACAGTCTACTGTAAGTTCCTTTACATAATTACTACAAGATTTCTACCCACAGAGACAATAAAAAAGTCGTATTTTGTCATTTTACTTATTAGACAAAATGATTTGAAATGTTAAAGACATTAATGTAAAAACTCAAAGCATTATATTCTTCCTATTGCCCTTATCCACAATATTTGAATGAAAATAATTTATATGAAGTGAAAAAATGTTTGTGTCTACAGCTTCTTTTTGAAAGGATTCTATTTCTACTTTCTAATGAGAAAGTTTTAAATCTCTACTTCATACAAACTTGGTTTACTCTTAAAAATCTTAACATTTCATGAAATCATTGTTTTTAATAGCTGAGTAGTACTCCATTGTATAAATGTACCATATTTTCTGTATCCATTCCCCTATTGAAGGAAATCTGGATTCTTCCCAGCTTCTGGTTATTACAAATAAGGTAGCTATGAACATAGTGGAGCATGTGTCCTTTTTATATGTTGGAGCATCTTCATTCAATTCTTAGTCAAATGAATAGAACTAGAAAATATCACCCTGAGTGAGGTAACCCAGTCACAAAAGAACACACATGCTATGCACTCATTGATAAGTGGATATTAGCCTAAATGCTCAGAATACCTAAGATAAAATTCACAGATCAAGTGAAGCTCGAGAAGAAAGACCAAAGCATGGATATTTCAGTCCTTCTTAGAAGGGAGAACAAAATACTCATGGGAAGAAATATGGAGACAAATTGTGGAACAGAAACTGAAGGAAAGGCCACCCAGAGACTGCCCCACCTGGGTATACATCAGATATACAGACACCAAACCCAGACGCTATTGTGGATGCCCAGAAGTACTTGCTGACAGGTACCTGATAGGCTTTTTCAGAACCTAGCAAATACAGAGGTAGATTCTTGCAGCTAACCATTGGACTGAGCATGGGGTTCTCAATGGATGAGTTAGGGAAAGGACTGAAGGAGCTGAATGGGTTTGCAACCTAGAGGAAGAACAACAATATCAACCAACCAGACCTCCCACATCTCCCAGGAACTAAATCACCAACCAAAGAGTACACATGGAGGGACCCATGACTCTAACTGCATATGTTTCAGAGGATGGCCTTGTTGGACATCAATGGGAGGAGAGGCCCTTAGTCTGGGGAAGGCTCATGCCCCAGAATAGGGGAATGACAAGGTAAGGAGGCAGGAGTGGGTGGGCAGGTGGGTAAGCACCCTCATAGAAGCACTGAGAGGGAGGATGGGATAGGGAGTTTTAGGAGGGGAAATCGGGAAAGGGGATAACATTTGGAATGTAAATAAATAGAATATCCAATAATAAAAAGAAAAAGAAAACAAATATTATCATTTACAATTTCTTTTCATTTTACTTTGAAATGATGCTTTACTTGACTCTCTCTGATGTTTATGTTCAAATAACTGAGATACATGTTATCGAGGCAGTTAATATAGATTTGATAGTAGAATACAAAGATTTGTAGTGCTTATCAATTTTTTTACAGCACACATTCTCTCATTCTGGAAGATTCAAAACTACAAAGTAAATATCTCAATTTTCATACAATTTATGGGTAGCTTAATGATCATCACAAAGTCAAGCTTCAGCATTGCCAATATCTTTAATCATAAAAGTCCAAATAATAATTATTTTAATTCTGACTGAGTTTACAAAATCCCTAGTAAGTTTATTTCTATCAGATCCAGAAAAGAAAGAGTAATGATAGACTAAAGAATCAGTTCTACCACAATTTAACTCAGAGACCCAGTGATTATGTTGGGTTCACTCACAGAAACATGGCTGATCTAATAGCTGTTCCCTGAAAAGCCACACCCCAGTATGGTGCTGAAACATAAACGTTATCATAGACATCTGCAAAGCTTCGTTCAGGGACACAGTTGAAAGCTTCCTCTACCAGAGCATTTTAGAGTCTGTGAGGTGTTTGATACTTATATGTCTTTTGTCTCTGTCCCTGATGAAATATCTCCACATAAGGAAAACTGCCACATAACAGTGACTATTTAAAAGTCATAAAGCTAGAGAGCAGGAATTGTATTTATTGTATTTTTAGGGTATATTTTTAAAGTGTTAGCTTCCTAAGAGATATTATAATATTCCTCATTTTAATATAAAGCACAATTATGACAGTACTCTCATTTATTGGATTTCTTATCTGTTTAATGAGATTTGTTTTGAAAACCTTTACCATAAAACATTGAAACTTTTTTTTTCTTTCTTTCTTTCTTTTTTTTTTTGCAAAATAATATTGAATTGTAACTGGTCTAGAAGCAAGAACTTGTTAAGAACTTGTTTGGGAGAAAGGTTGTAAGCAAGATATAACCATATTCCAGTGAGTGTATAGAGAGCACAAATTGGACTTGCTTTTCTTCTTTCTTTCTATTTGTTTTTGAAATGTGTTTTATATTTAATTTGGGAGATGAGTTCACAGGGTAGGAGGGAAGTCATCGACACACTATGTTAATGAATGTGGTTGGGTGCAAAATTCCCAAAGGATTAATACAAATATTATCCTTTGTAAAATCCAATATCACTATGGACTATGATGATTATATCTATAGTTATTTAACTTCTTATATAGGGGAATGGTAGTTTAATGGTGACTATCTACTTTTTTCAACATCATAAACTGAAATAAATATGTTCTTTCTAAGGAATATCACTAGAAGACTTTTTTTAAATAAAAAGCATGACTATATATGCATATGTATATTCTTATGAACACTTCATTCCTTTTCATGTTTACATTTTCAATAGTATTATGTACAGATTATTACATAATTCATGTTTCTCAAGTACATTATTAAATTTCTACGGATTTTTAGCTCTTGTGGCCTAGAAGATACTTTAGTTAATAAAATTGTTCCTAAAACCTGGTACTTGAATATTGCTTCCAACTGTATTAAATATGCTACTTTTCCAAGTCATGAACATGAAATGTGATTTCATTTTTTCTTTGAATTTTATGCATGTTTAAGGTGAGCCCAGGGCATTATCACCTTCCATTCACTTCCCTTATTCCCTTCCCAATGAAAATCTTGTTCGAAAAGAACTCACCTTTACACTTTTATATCTTATTTTGTTTTGTTTTGTCTCATTGCGTCTAATTAAATTTGCTTTCCTAAGTATAGGTGGGAGCTGTTGCTGGGAAATGTGTAAATAGTATTGACTGCAGTAGTGGGAGAGAAAATGGCATTCCTTTCCATACTTACACATTAGCTGCCCTTAGGACAGGTTTAATACTTTCACAGCTTTCTCTTGTAAAATTAGGCCTATATCCCACGAAATTTATAGAACAGTCAAGTTTTGTGAGGGTATATTTTTCAACTTGTAAGTCTATGGTCTTCATTACTATAATACAGAAAATTGATTTTTATATATTGATTATGCAACATATATATGCTACAGTATTTCTCACTTTGAAAATTATGGGTTGCTGTCTATACATTAGGGAGTACTTGTATTGTGTTGCTTCTAAAATCTGCATTTTTTTTTAAAGGAGATGTATTAGGATTCTCTAAAGAGTAGAAGTAATTGAATATGTGTTGAGAGAGGAAATTTAGATTATCTTAACTGGATATGTTCATGGCAGTGAACTGACAGCTATCTTTACAGTATATTTGTGAGTTGTATATATGGAAGGCCAAAGCTTTTGGAGATTATTCATTAAAGCAGTAACAATAGTATAGCATGTACTCACCGGCAAACCATGGTAAGAGGCAGACAAAAGCAACTTACAGAAGTCTGTTTATGGACCACCACTTAGGGTTACCATCCCCATCCATTATACACCTTCTCATGTCATTTAAGGTAATAATTTAAAAATAAATCCCTCATTGGCATGCCACGAGGTTACTCTAATCAGCTAATGCTCTAAAGGTCTGTACTTATCGTGTCACATAAGTGATTCTAGATATTTGCAAATTGACAATCAACATCAACCTGTAATACTAGGTCTGCTTTTTGGTAAACACCTCATGGTTTTCCTGTCTACCATTATGTCCTCTGCAAATCAATATAGTTATTAGTAATTACTTTTCTCATTGGTTACTAATTCAAAAAGTTAATCTTTTTCCTAGTTATTACCTTTCCTAGACATTTACCTTGACATTAATATAGAGTCTTGAGTCTTTTTTTTTAAAAAATAGATTTGTATTTTATAAGTGTTTTTCTTTTTCTTCTAGGTGAAATAGTATTTAAGGTATATAATTTATATTTCTTAGAATTATTTTGAGATTTTATTGTTTTGTGTTTGTGTATATTAGTGTTTTGCATATATATATATATATATA
>NW_022196915.1:69122016-69123115 GCF_008632895.1 Mastomys coucha
TATATATATATATATATACATATCAACCAATTGTGTATAGTGGCCTTAGAGCTTTGCACAGGGTCACAAAATTCCATGAACTGAAGTTACAGATGACTGTGAGCCACCATATAGGTGCTGAGGAACATCCAGAATGCTTAACCAAGGATCCATCTCTGCCTGGCTTTCCCTTGTTGGTACTGTAATATTCCTTTCTTTTTATCAACTTCTAAAATAAAACATAAGATTTATTATGGTAATTACATAATTTAAATGAGTATAATTACTTTGATGAAAAGTAAAATGTATTTTTTTAATTTTTTTTCTATCCTTGCTATTTTGATATCTTAATTTAGATTACTTTAAGATTTTTTAAATCACATTTTACCTGCACTCTCTGCTCAGGCTATAGTGCTTTAAAAACTTTAACGTCTTAAATGCTGTAAGAATAACTCTTCAATCTTTGATTTGTTTCAAGGAGAAATTTACTGTAGACTCCTTCATCAATATACATTTAAAATGCAATACATATTGTAGTATGTTTTTATCTAATGGGAGTAAACACCTGATTTATATTTGTTATTTTTCTCTATAATGATACAGACGAATGATTAAGGTAGGAAAAGTGTTTTATACATAACTGCTGTAGTGGTCTGAATAAGAATGACCCTCATAGTCTCATTATTTGGATGCTTAGTCACCAGGGAGTGGAACTTTTTGATAGGATTAGAAAGATTAGAAAGTATGACACTGTGGTGCTGGAGGAAGCAAGGCACCAGGATGCACTTTGACATGTCAAAAGGCCAAGACAGACTCCACATTACACTGTCTTTCTCCCTATGTGAGCAGGATGTTGCTCTCAGTTATTGTTCCAGTGCCTACATAAAGGCCATCATGTTCCTTGCCATGATGATAAAGGACTAAATCTATGAAACTATAAGCAGTTGCCACTTAAATACTGTTTTTTTTTTTCATAAGACTTGTCTTGGTCATGGAGTCTCTTTATAGTACAAGAATGATTAAGACACCTAAAAGTCTGTATTTACAATTCTCTTTTTCCTTCACAGAGTTACATCTGGATTTTTTTGTTTGGCTGGTTGTTTTTTTTTTTTTTTTTTTT
>NW_022196915.1:69123305-69127368 GCF_008632895.1 Mastomys coucha
TAATCTCCCCTTTAAGAACCTTCCACTCCCTACCCTCTCCTTTGCCAGACCCACTCCCTCCTACTCCTCTAGCCTTCACCTTCTTTAGGGCATCAAGACTCCACAGGACCATGTGCCTCCCCTCCCACTGATGGCAAATGAGGCATTCCTCTGCTATATATATAGTGGGAGCCATGGTGGTTTAGTCCCTGGGAGCTCTGAGTAATCCTGTTAATTAATACTGTTGTTCTTACTATGGGGTTGCAATCCCCTTCAGCTCCTTAATCCTTCCCTTAATTCTTCCATTGGGGTCCTCAGGCTCAGCCTAACAGTGGTTTGGAGTCTAATGTCTTGAATTCTTTATAAGTTTTGGATATTAACCCTCTATAAGGTAAAGGGTTAATGAAGATCTTTTTCCAATCTGTATATTGTAGTTTTGTCCTATAGACAGTGTCTTTGACAAAAATCAAAACAAAACAACAAAAGAACAACAAAAAAACCCACAAACAAACAAACCCCTCAAATCAATGTAAAAATGGGGTACAGAGCTAAAGAGAGAATTCTCAACATAGGAACCTTAAATGATAAGAGAAACACTTAAAGAAATATCCACAGTCCTTAGTCATCAGAGAAATGCAAATCAAAATGACCCTGAGATTATATCTTATACTAAATGTAATGGCTAAGATCAAAAACTCAAGAGACAGCCCATACTGATGAGGGTGTGGAGAAAGGGGAACACTCCTCCATTGCAAACTTGCACAAGTGTGGAAATCAATCTGGCAGTTTCTTGGAAAATAGGAAATAGTTCTACCTGAAGACCTAGAAACACCACTCCTGTGCATATATCTGAAAAATGCTCTGCCATATCACAATGACATATTTCCACTATGTACATAGCAGCTTTATATGCAATAGCCAGAAATCAGAGGAAACCCAGATGTCCCTCAACAAAAGGATGGGAACAGAAAATGTGGTTCATTTACACAACGGAGTACTATTCAGCTATTATTAATGATGAATACATGAGCTTTGCAAGAAAACAGATGTAACCAGGAAATATCATCCTGAGTGAGGTAGGTGAGATCCAAAAGTACATTCTAATAAGTGGATATTAGACAAAATGTACAGAATACCCATGATATACCCCACATACATATGAAGTTAAACAATATGGAAAGCCCAAGTGAGAATGCTTCAATCCCACTTATGAAGGGGGACAAAATAATCATGGAAGGAGAGAGAGGTAGGAATTAGGGTGAGATAGGTCAGGAGGAGGAGGAAACAGGGCAGGATCAGGTATATGCAGAGACTGTAGAAAAGCCTACAAAGCCAGAAGAATGAATGGGAATATGTAGCTGCTGGGGGTGAGTGTGTAGAGAACCTCTAGAAAGTCCCAGAGACTTGATTTAGCTGAAGTGCCCAATAGTGGGGATATGGAACCTGAAGAGACCACTTCCAGTAGACTGACAGGACCCCCAGTGGAGGGATAGGGACATCAACTCACCTATGAAACTTTGGACCCAAATTTGTTCTTGTCTAAAAGAAATGCAGGGTCAAAAATGGAGCAGAATGAAGGAATGACCCACCAGTAACCCACCCAACTTGTCGATGATCTATTCCATGGATCAGCACCAAACCCTGACACTATTACTGATGCTATGTTGTCCTTGAAAACAGGAGCCTAGCATGGCTATCCTCAGAAAGGATCTACTAGCAACTGATTGAGACAGATGAAGATACAGCCAAACATTAGATTGAAGTCAGTGACCCCTATAAAAAAGTTAGAAGAAGGATTAAAGGAACTGAAGGGGATGGCAACCCCATAGAAAGACCAACAGTGTCAACTAACCTGGATACTTGGGTGCTCCCAGAGACTGAGCTACCAACCAAAGAGCATACACTCACAGGCCAGTCTAAGGCCCCAGGTACATATATAGCAAATGACTGCCTTCTTTGGCTTCAGTGGGAGATGAGACTAATCCTGTAGAAATATGATGCTAAAGGAGGGGCAACATCTCAAAGCTGAAAGGGAGGCTGATGGGGAGAGAACTCTTTGAGGGAGGAATGTGAGAGGGTATAACATTTGGGATATCAATGAATAAAATACTTAATTAATTTTTTAAAAATGAGAGTTACATGATCTAATCCCATATCAGCATGGAGATTGCTGCCAATTTTTTTTTTTTTTTGGCCTTGTAACTCTGCTGAAAACACATGGTCATAACCTTTGTTTCTTTTATAATTTTTATGTTGCAGTATCATTCATGGAAGGTATTTTGTGAATTGTAAGTGCATAACATAAATTTTTAAAATTATTTTGGTTTTACAGACTTCCAAATTTCTACTTTAAGAGTCAGCTTACACATCTATAAGAGAAAATTATTTCAATTCATTTTTTGCTTTATTTATTTTATGCTTATTATTTTTTCCACCCTGTTCATGTTCATGTTTATGTCTTACTTTACTTGTGTACAAGTGAATGCTTTCTTTAATATTATTTATTAATATTGTCATCATCATCTTCTCTTGTCTCTGTGTTTCCCTTTTTGCCTGCCTATCTACCTTCCTTTCTCATTAATTAAGTTTATAATATTATTGTCACTCATTTAATTATTTATGATGATTTATATTCTCTTACAGGCAAATAATGATTAGGTAGGACTGATTGATGCTCACTGTTACAGTTATAGCAAATGTACAGTGATCTTCTTTACATTTTTAGGTGTCAAATTAGTCTATGTGGCTTAAGGAAGAGTACATCAGTAGAATTCCATTTCTTCCATTATGAATAGCATCTCAGTTATTTTGTGAGTTAAACAGTGGAGAAAATTCTCATCTCCCTCAGCAGCATGATATATGTGTAGAGTCATTACTCTAGGATCATTACCAAAGGTACTTTCATTATTTTAACGTCTCTATATATTTCCAAGAAGCAATCTATCTTTCATGGACACTGAAGGTAGCCATGAAGGTAGTTTTATTATTCCTTATTCAGAGCTTTTGTTTGCATGATTGATGGTTGAAATGAGAAACATTATTTAGCTAATATACTGCCAACCTCCTGATGTTTGTTCATGTCTTTCTTATAAGTTCCAGGATAAGCTCCAAAAAGAGTTATGAGTCTCTTTCCTTGATAGTTGCAATAATCCCAGACTTTTTCAGATAACATATGAAGTCACATTTGAACTTAGGTATTATTTAAAATATTGACAGTTTTACTTTCTTCACATGTATGTCCTTAATTTTTGCCATGTTTTCAGCAAACTAGAGTCCTTGTATCAATTTTAGAATAAGTGTGTATCTTTGGAGTTTAGTGTAGTTTTGCATTTTTATCTTACTTTAATGATGGGCTCAAACATGTGACTTTTTATTATTTTTAGAATTAAACCAGTTTGCTGGGCAGTGGTGGTACATGACTTTAATCCCAACACTTGGGAGGCAGAGGCAGGTGGATTTCTGAGTTTGAGGCCAGCCCATTCTACAGAGTGAGTCCCAGGACAGCCAGGGCTATACAGAGAAAACCTGTCTAAAAAAAAAAAGTTACCTACAACTCAGTGAGGTATAGTCAGGCCATAGTTAAGCTCCTTTTGTGTGCACCTTGTCAAATATAGTGTCCAGAAGGCAAATTCAAACACACATGAAGGAACAAAGTTGGGATACCTGGTTGAGACAAGTTGGAGCTCAGTAGAGGATGGCGAAAGAAAGAAGGTACATTGGGCCATAATGTGTTAAGTACAAGCATACTTAATAATTTTTGAATGGCCAAAAAAAAATAATGAAAAAAACTTAAATGTACTGTGACCTTTTCTCCTAGTTACTATGCTTTTGAAATACTTTATGTAGCATGTCCTGAGTCAAGGAAACCCACATATCAAGATTTAACATTTCTAAAATTTTGATATCTAATAAATCATTGTTATTCTTAAACTTTAACAAAATTGCATTACATTCTTGTTTATATGTATTTGTATTTTTTTTAAATAAAGCTCAGGAACTTTTTTTTTCATTAGATATTTTCTTTATATTTCAAATGATATTCCTTTTCCTGGTTTCCTCTCAGGGAAAAAAAAAAACTATTCAC
>NW_022196915.1:69127538-69198966 GCF_008632895.1 Mastomys coucha
CGTCTCTCACCAACACACCCTCTCCCACTTCCTGGCCCTACACTAGGGCATAGAAACTTCACAGGACCAAGGGCCTCTTCACCCATTGATGACCAACTAGGCCGTCCTCTGCTACATATGCAGCTGGAGCCATGAGTGACATGGGTACTATTTGGTTGGTGGTTTACTCCCTGGGAGCTCTGAGGGTACTAGTTAGTTCATATTGTTGTTCATCCTAAGGGGTTGTAAATCCCTTTAGTTTCTTGAGTCCTTTCTCTAGCTCCTTCAATCGGGACCCTGTGCTCAGTCAAATGGATGGTTGTGAGCCTCTACTTCTGTATTAGTCGGGCACTGTAAGAGCCTCTCAAGAGACAGCTATATCAGGCTCCTGTCAGTCAGCACTTGCTGGTATCCACAATAGTGTCTGAGTTTTGTGATGGTATATGGGAAGGATTCCCAGGTGGAGCAGTCTCTGGATTGTTCTCCCTTCAGTCTCTGCTCCATACTTTGTCTCTGCAACTCCTTCCATGGGTATTTTGTTCCCCCTTCTAAGAAGAATCAAGCTAGGTACACATTGATCTTCCTTCTTGAGTTTCTTGTGGTTTGTGGATTGTATCTTCTGTATGCTGAACTTCTGGGCTAATATCTACTTATCATAGAACAGATTTTAAAATCAGTCGGTCAAGGAAAATGAACACTAAGTCATTAAATGCCCATTCTGTTTACTGGGACATTAGATAATTAATTTAAATATTATTGACAGTCAAACCATAAAGATCTATGAACTTGCTATAAAATGTAGTGGATCAAATTTATTACAAGTAATACTCTATCCTTTTATGACATAATGGCAAATATGTAGTTGCAATGGAATGAACTAACTTCACTAGTTTTGTTGATTTTAGATAATTACTAATAAAAATTCTGAGATATGGCTTCATTGTAAAAACTAATAAAATTACATAATAGTTACAAAACTTTAATGATGATCTACATTTAGGTTTCTCTTTATTTCTTTCATTGTAATTTACTGATAATAGAACTTCTGTCTTACCACATACAGTTGTTCATATGTCCAGTTTTGGACCTCTTTAGGGATATTGCCTCATTTATAAAAGTATATCTGCATTGCAAATAACCTGTGGACTTTAAAGACATATATAAACTATCACCAAAATTGTTGCAATAATTCACACATGTAATTGTATTTTTAACTAACTGCTGAACCATATTATTGAAAAATAATTAGAATAAAAGTTCCACATTTGTTTGTTTAGAATAAGTGTAACTTTAAGTTTGCTGTTATTTTTTACTTTGTTAAACCTATAGTTGCACCAAATCACAGATGTGGAGATGTGACTGTATTCTCTCATAAGAATCAATTAAGTGTATAGCATTTTAAGAAAAATGTCAGAAGGCTAGTAATTGCCTATTTTTTGTTTCAAATGAATCAAATATTATTACATTGTGTTTTACCCATGTGGTAAACAAACTGCATTAACAATTTCTTAGATTTTAAATAAACAAGTTAGTTAGTCCTTCATCAAAGAACTTTCCAAATCCTACAGCCTTTGACTACCAGTTATTGTATACATCGTGTGGTAAGCAGGAACCTTGCCGATGGCTTTAATTTTGACTTTTCATGAGTTTCCTGTGTGGGTGATCCTGCACTCCTCTGTTTCTGTGTGTTTCTTGTGCTTGTACTTTTGCTCTTTCTTTTTGACTGTTCTGGACTATTCTGATTTTTTTCCTGTATCTTATTTTATTTTTATTTCCTGATTATCCCCTAGATATCTGTTTTCTAATGATATACAGAAAAGATGTAGAGTCAAACAGAAAAGAAGGTAGACAGTATTTGAAAAAAAAATCCCTCATCCTCTTAGTTTAATAAAGTATAGTTTTGGCTAGGGTTACAACAGGATATTATTCAAGCTGTAAAAATATTAAACACACACACATATAATTTCACATGGTTATACAGAACTCTTAGGTTGGGAGAGAACAGCCTCAGGAAAACAATCACTTTGTGATCAATTAATTTTTTTCAAAAGAATGTCTAGAATAATTTTTTTTATCAGAATAGTCTTTTTCCTAAATAGTTCTTAAGCAGCTGACTTTATTCACAAATTATAAAATTGAAACTTTACATCTCACCATATATGAAGACTAAATAAATAAATCATAAGCCATATATGAGAGTCAAATATATAAAACTTTCAAATAAAACAGTAGACATATTAATGACTTGCTTCTCAGCAAAACTTTTATTAGCAATTACAAACAAGAACTAGTAAACCAAAGAGAAAGATTTAAAACAAACTTTAGTATAATAATAAATAAATTAATTAAAATATAATGAAGGTAGTTTAAAAGCAAACCATAAAATGCTTATTTTAATATCATATTCCTGATTTTACAAAAAAGAGGCATAGAAGAGAAAAATGACATGACAAACTAGAATTGAATACGTAAAAAGAACTCTAATTTCTAGATGTAATTGTCATCTCGGAGGCTTACTGGTGAAAACTTAAAACTGTTCTAGCACAAACTCCTCTCCAAGCTGACTTATTCAAGTTGACTTCTTTTAGCTTCTGACTGAATTGCCCTGGTTGCTTGGAAAATCTGCCTCTGAATTTCAAGAACTGAAGCACTGACTGCTTCAAACTGAGCTGGACTCAACTGCACTCAACTGCTTTAGACTAAACTCAACTAACTGAACTGAACTCTACTGGATTGCCTGAATTCAACTGAACTCAGCTGCACTCACTGAACTGCCCTCTACTTCTGGCTCACTCTACACTGCTCTCTTCAGTCTTGTTTTTTCCTCTCTCTGTTCTCACTAGAATTGGGCATGTTCTATCTCCAACTCTCAAATATTTTGCTGATTCATCACTTTATCTGCCTCTTTAACTAGTCATGACTTTCAAACATGGATACTTGATCCTACAAACTAACTTTACCTTCATAATTTAGGATTAATGGTGTGTACAAAGGTTTACCTCTTCCAGCCAGAGGAATTAAAGATGTGTCAATGCAGTCTGATCATACAGACCTAGAAATTCTTTGGATATGATTCCTTGCCAGTGTAGTTATGTAGCTGGATTAAAATTTCTCTACAACAAAGCTTTCTCACTTTACAAATAGAAAAGAAAAAGGTGAAACCTATCCGCAAAGATACCTCCTAAAAGAATACAGCTTTTTAAGAGAACACCTAAAAGACATTCAATGTAATTATTTATTAAGAACATAAAAACTAAATAATGATATACCATTTTTCATACACTGATATGTGTTTAAAAAAATTAAAAGAACAAGACAGATGGTGTTCAGGCTTGGCAACGATTGGGAGAAATCGAACCTCTTATAGATTGCATGTGGGGATGGAAGATGGTGCAAACATTTTAAAAGTTTGGCAGTTCTTCAAAAATATAAAGCTGCCATATGAACCAGCAATTTTGCTCCTCTGTATACTTCCAAGAATAATAAAAACATATGTCAACACTAAAACTTGTATAACCATGTTTACATCAGAATTAGACATATCTAAAAATTAGACAGACCAAATGACCACAAACTGATGGTTTAATAAATAGAAGGCATGCCCCAAATGGCACTTTCAGAAAAGTCAGTGTTACCACTGCATGCCACAATATGGTTGAACTTTTGAAAATATGTTACTACCATCAATAAAGAAAACACATCGTGTCATTTTATATATGTTAAATGTTCATTATCACAAATGGAGGCAAAACATTTGCATATGAATATTTAGAAGTAAAACTCAGATCTATGATGGAATTTTCTAAAATTAAGGTGCTTGCATTCATGAAACTCTGTAAACATATTAATAGCATTAAATTTCATGCATTAATTTATGCTTTGTGAATCTTATTTAGATTCATCTGTCTACATGTCTGCCTGCTTGCATATCTCTTTCTTGATCTACACATCTCTCTTTGATTCTATCATTTATTTATAATCAATTTTCTGCTATTTATTATATATTTACAATATAAGAAAAACATAAAAAAAGAAAAGAAAAGAGAAGAGGGTGATAAAATATCAATTATCATATATAGGATGAAAGAGCTACAAATTGGTACAGGTCTTAGAAGTGCATACAAATCAAAACTCTTCAAAACAAAAGCATACATAGAAAATGAGTGAATAAGTGAATATATTATTTCTTGTTCATGGTGATGTGAGGATATGGGCATGTAAAAAAAATTTATCATTTTTATAAAATGCATAAATTGAGAATGAAATTTAAACAAAACTAAAATAAAACAAAACCTAGACATCTGATGAGATGCTGTGTTGATAGAGTATAATGGGGTTTCAAGTCTGATAAGCTGAGCTTGAAACCTGGGACACATTTATTAGGAGAGAATCCTTACACACCTACCATGGCATGGGGACACATACAGATACATAGATATGTAAAATGTAGTAAAAATTAAGATAAGGTTAAATTAAAATTTAATATACTAAGCATTAAAATATATCTTCTCCTATAATAAAGAAATAAATTTTAATTCCTCCAAGAGTTCAAGGAAATATTGGCAAACTATAACAAGATAGTACTCATTTTATTTTTATCAGCTAATCCTACAGTGATCTAACAAAGGCATACAAGATAACATATTTTTTAATAAGTAGTTTGGATAGAGACAAGCAAAAAGAACTTATGAAACAATTTAAACTATGTATTATGTTATATAGTATAATAAACAGGTAACTGATAAAAAGTTTATTCAAAAAATTAACTTACTCTTTGCATTTTGCTTAACTAAATGTTCTTCTTTCTTAACATCTTTATATGTCACAGAGGAAAGATGTCTTTTTTCTTTTTTCTTCCTTTATTGGACTCATGGCCTTCTTTAATCTGTAGTCTGCACGTATCCTTCTGAGAAATGCTGGTGCAGTATGCCTTCTTAAGACCATTCCATGTGTCTGTACTATAATACATACTGTAATGTTCTGACAGTATTTTCCCACTGCTATACTGTAGGTTTTTCTAAGAAAGACCATAGAGGTAGACTCTGACATGAGAGTATGCCTGGAATATTTTGTACATTATACGGTGATAGATAACTTATACATACAGCATTCTACTTAAACAGTATGTACCTTTACAGTTGCTCAAACTATCACACTGAGAAGCTCTATGACATTACACTCTAATTTTATATTAACTTTTAAGAGCAAATTCATGTTTAAAATGGCTAATTATTTGCCAAAAAAGAACATATATCAAATTCAATAATAGAAATCCCATAAAGTCTATCGAAGCTAAAGGTATAGATTTCACAAACAAAAAAAATGTAATTCCTTGAAGATACAGATTTAAAATATTCAGACTTTATTTACCACTAAAGTAGTCATGTTGTTTTGTAACTTTCTTTTCATATAGAATTATATAATTAGGCCATTTGTAATGGACATATAATTCATAATAAACAATAATTTCCAACATCAAAAATATTTATATTGTGAATATAAATCTGTAAATTCCACATGTGTGAAGTATTTATTTCCTTTGAATTTAGATGAATATGATATTAGAACTCAGAAATATAATATTGGATACCAATTAAAAAATAAACCAACTGCTAAAGATTTTATTTATTATTCTGCTATATCTTTGTTTTATACATAATTTCTTTATTTACATGTAAATTTCTCCTTTCCCAGTTTTCCCTCCAAAAAACAAAGAAACAAACAAAAACAACAAAAACAAACCCCTGTTGCCTCCCCTCTCCTCATGCCTGCCACCCCACCCTCTCCCACTTATTGGCCCTGGCATTCCCCTACACTGGGGAACAGAACCTTCACAGGGCCGAGGTCTTCTCCTCCTACTGATGATCAAATTTGCAATCCTCTACTATACACATGCTGCCAGAACAATCAGACCCATCCATGTGCAGTCCTTGGTTGGTGGTTGAGACCCTGGGAGCTCTGAGGGTGCTAGTTAGTTCATATTGTTGTTCGTCCTAAGGGGCTGCAAACCCCTCAGCTCCATAGGTCCTTTCTCTAACCCCTTCGTTGAGGACCCTGTACTCAGTTCAATGGATGGCTGTGAGCCTCTACATCTGTATTATTCAGGTACTGTCAGAGCCTTTCAGGAGACAGCTATATTTAGGCTGGCTTGCCCTTCCTTCAGTCTCTGCTCCATAGTTAATCTCTGCAACTCCTTCTGTGAGTATTTGGTTCCCCCTTTTAAGAAGGAATGAAATGTCCACCATTTGGTCTTCCTTCTTCTTGAGTTCCTTGTGGTTTATGGGTTGTTCTTTCTGTATTCCAAACTTGTGGGCTAATAACCACTTATCAGAGAGTACATACCATGATTGTTCTTTTGTGATTGGGTTACCTCACTCAGGATGATATTCTCCAGATCCATCCATTTCCCTAAGAATTTCATAAATTTATTGTTTTTAATAGCTGAGTAGTACTCCATTGTGTAGATGTACCACAATTTCTATATGCACTCCTCTGTTGAGGGACATCTGGGTTGTTTCCAGGTTCTGGCTATTATAAATAAGGCTGCTATGAACATGGTAGAGCATGTGTCCTTGTTACATGTTGCAGTACCTTTTGGGTATATGCCCAGGAGTGGTATAGCTGGATCCTCCAGTAGAACTATGTCCAATTTCCGGAAGAACCGCCAAACTGATTTCCAGAGTGGTTGTACCAGTTTGCAATCCCACCAGCAATGAAGTAATGTTCCTCTTTCTCCACAACCTCTTCAGCATCTGCTGTCACCTGAGTTTTTTATCCTAGCTATTCTGACTGGTGTGAGGTGGAATCTCAGGGTTGTTTTGATTTGCATTTCCCTGATGACTAAGGATGTTGAACATTTCTTTAGGTGCTTCTCAGCCATTCGGTGTTCATCAATTGAGAATTCTTTGTTTAGCTCTGTACCCCATTTTTTAATAGGGTTATTTGGTTCTCTGGAGTCTAACTTCTTGAGTTCTTTGTATACATTGAATATTAGCCCTCTATCAGATATAGGGTTGGTAAAGATCTTTTCCCAATTTGTTGGTTGTCGCTTTGTCCTATTGACATATTCTGATATATCTTAAGCCACTACTTCAACTCTCCCATGAAAGATGAAACATGACAATATGAGATTAAATTGAAGTAAAGACATTGTAGATGTGTTTTCACTTTTGTAAGATTGTTGCATAGGGTATCAAACAATGCTAGTAAAATTTTAAAATAATGGGCAGTATAGATAAAACAGGATAAATTGGCATCAAAAAAAGAATACTATAATAACCAAATAATTAAAGCACCATAAAATAAAATGTACATTTAAGCAAAGTGAAAAGTCTTATTAACTCTAAGCATATAGTTTGTGACAAGTTTTCACTAGATAGCCCAAAGCGACCTCAAACAAATGATCTCCCAATTATAACCCTAGAATATTATGTGGACAAACTCATCTGAGAATATAGTATGTATTTTGTAAAAATATTCTTAACAGAACTTGGAATGTATATAAATTCACTTATAAATGATTAAAAGTAGCATAACAGTAATTATTTTAACTGATACATAGAAATATTAACAGAAGATTTTATGCTATGCAACAAGAAAATTACATAAAAGTTACACATCTTTTTTGTTTTAATATAGAAAGAAGGAGGTGTTATTTTAGCCATAAGTTTTTGAATCCCTTGTTATAGATGATGTTTTAGAAATAAGCATTAGTAATTAAACAATTATGGGACTAAACATGATAAGTCTATCACATGAAATAAACTATTTTAGTATACAAAAGTAATGATTCCTTAGCCACAATACATGTAAATTAATTTTAAATGTCTCATATCAACTGATTGGTTTCAAATGTATGAACAGTTTACTCACACAGGGAGATGGGCTTTGTGCTATATATTTATTTACAGTATACAGTGATAATGCCTTGAACAGCTATACTGTATCTCATGAATATCACATATATTTCAACCAAATTGGGAAACGCATAAATAGAAATTAAACAAATGGGCACACAACAGCTTTCATGTATTTTTCTATGATCGATGAAATATTAACACGGTTATACTGTATTTTGTGAAAAGAGGTAGATGTTTCTTTAATGAAGGTTGAAAATTCTCTTTATCTGAGAATGAGCAAAAAAGAAATAAAAAGGAAAGGACATGAATGATCTTAGGTATGATGGAAGAGAACACTTATTGTAGATAAAAGGGAAAGTATTGGCAGAACAAGGTACAGATGATAAAGTCCAGAGAGGACCTGACCCTGAGTGAGGACAGCAGAAGGAAAAGGAAAAGAAAAGTGAGGGGAAACAGGTGCAGCAACCAAAAGAACAAAATAGCTTGTTTATATAGGGAAGAGCCTCTAGGGGAAAGGGAGCTGAGTTCTTGGGCTGGAGGGTTCAAGGTGGAGGGTCAGGTATGGTAGCCATACTGTGTAACAAGTAGGGAATGAGGGATGCTGGGAGAACCGACAGTCAGGTGCATTTTGATATGTTAAATAAGCAGCTTAATCTCTTAACTGAAGAGTTGCATCTTAGAGAGTATTAGGATGTCCTTAGTATTAGAATGCAGTTAGAGACTATGTTGGTTATTTACAGACTCTCCTCCAGGTTATACTACTTCATTAGTCCTGGGTAGTTGGCTAGGTTTCTAGAACCAGCAATGACTCTCCTTCTGTTGAGCCTGTATGGGTCCCTTATAGAGCTTCTAGTTATCAACAAAATATGCATTTAACTACCTAGTGGTTATGATGCCATGATGGTCATTGTTTTAAGCATGAGAGCTGGATAGAAAACTACATCAACCAAAATGCAAAGAAGAAGTGCTGCTCTGGTGCCCAGTCACAGCTGATATGCTCTTGCATTTGGTTTTAATTCTTATGAATCAAAGGCAATAGAAAGTATCAGGAAGTGTGTACTATTAGATTTTATCTCCTAGAAGTCAGAGAAGTCACATTTATGAAGTCTCACAAACATGGCTATCAAAAAGAATGTTGAATAAAGATAACAGCAATAGGCATGCTAATATTGAAGGGGGAAATCCCATGATATATCAATACCAGATAACAAACTACTGTTAGCCAAGGAATATTAAGATTTGGAGAAATGTTCTTCTCAGGAAAACACCCAGATTAGTTATTCAATACCAAGTGGTCTGCTCTAAGAGCCCAAATATATACAGGAAATATTTATGAATATGTGTATATAGGAAAATATAGGAGTTGTACAGTCTACTTTGATTAAGGAAAGAAAACAGGATATTATATAACAAATTGTCAAAGAATATATGTGTGTGTGTGTGTGTGTGACATGTTATATATATGACAACAAAATTTAAAGAAAAAGGGGCCATGAATTTGAGAGAGAGTAAGGCAGAAGTGTGTGTATAGCCAGTTTTGAACAAATGAAGGGAAACATGGGGACGAGATAACTGTAGTCTGATTGCAAAAAATTAAAAAGAGCTTTCTATAAATGTAATTTTTACTTAGTACACATTACTTAGCAATAAAGTATCACTAAGATTTTGGATTCACTGTTACAAAGACATGCTATTTAACTACAATTGCCTAAAATACAAATTAGTATTTGTATGTCATATAAATTCAACTACCTCAATGTGAACAATGAGGTAGTTAGAATCTATGAAAGACAACTATTTAATATATTTAAAGTTGCATACATTCTTTGACAACTTGTTATAAACGTTTTCTGTCTTCTTTTTTTAATCAAAGTAGGCTATACAGCTATATTTTCTGTTGTATTGTTTTTCACAAAGAAAATATAGAAAGAAAACATGAAAGGATTCATGTTTCTGCTCATATGCAAGCCCTCATTTTACACTCTAATACCAATCAGTAGCTGTCTTGAAAAAGTGTTGTTGGAACTGGAAGACCCTGTAAAGGAAGGCTAGCTATGGACTGGCCTTGTGTAAATACACCAGGAGTGGAGGAAAGCACTGGGTTCTGGCTGCAGTACATAAGAGAAGACTCTTCTCCAAATCTAGCCATCCCAAACATCAAACTATTAAAATGTTTTCTGGGAGACTCTTCTGAGTTTTGTATCAGGTGTTTGTTTGCTTGTTTGTTTGTTTGCATAGGATAAGAATACTATCTTTGCCGACTAAAATTTGTTCAACTTGCTAACTCCATTTTTGTATGATAGTGGAAAGGATAGGCACAGTACAAATCATTATATCCAGACATAGTTAAAACCAACTTTTTAATTAGGAAAAGTAAAATAAAAGCATAAAGGTTAGCATAGACATTGTCTTAGGTGTAACCCAAAGATTAAATATGTAGCTTAGGTTATATGGGAGTTACTTGAAGATACGTTCATTTTCCTTTGTTAATGTTGCCTGATATACCTTACTGAATCTCGGCATTTGAAGTAAAATATATGTGTTTTTATATTCACTTATGACTTAATTATGACAAAATATAAAATATTTTATTATGAACATTTATTCATATTTTGAAGGGATTAGGATAAAGTATATGGAAACAGTGCAAGCTATAAAATGTAATCATTGTCTCTCTGTGAAAATACTTATGTATATATTAAAGGATTATAATAAAGATCTTTCCTGTTAATTTTCCAATATGACTGTCTCATAATGGTAGAGGTAAAAGTGTATCATTTTTTCCCATATAATGGCCACAGTTCATCACTATGTTTGTTTGGAACATAAAGTAAGACTCCTTAAAAATATGTGTGGTAATTTTGTTCCTGCAAACAAGCTTCCACATGAGTAAATCACACAGCTACTACATGTGAGAAAGTAGTGGTACTAATCTTCTATCCCAGAAATATTTTAATCACTATTTGTAGAAAGCTCAAGATATCTAAAACATTTAATAACATAATTTTTATTACAATGAAAAGCACTATTCTTTCAGGTTTACCTCAGTGTTACCATTTGTATAGTTATGTATTACATGAATTAAGTGGAGGGATAAGGACAGAAATCTGCTCACAAATCCTTCAACCCAAAACCTGTCCTAAATACATGATATGCAGCTACAAATATAGAGCAAAGATGGAGGAAATGGCCAAAAATGACTGGCAAAAAAATGAGATTAACCCCATGAATATGTACCAATCCCTGACACTATTAATTATAGTCTGTTATGCTTGCAAATAGGAACCTAGTATAACTGTCTTCTGAGAGGTTCCACCAAGCAGCCAATGAAAAGATGTGCAGAGACTCACACCCAAACATTAGATGAGGCTCATAATGTCTTATGGAAGAGTTGGGGAAAAAATGAGGAAACCAAAGAGGATAGGGCATCCACAGGAAGAGCAACAGAATCAATCAACCTGTACTCTTGGGGCTCCCAGAGCTGAAACATCAATGAATGTGCAAGCTTGGGATGCACATATGTAGAAATGAGTGGCTTGGAGTTCATGGAGGTACCCCCAAAACTGGAGTAGGGAGCTGTCTGTTTGTCTGTTGCCTGACAGCCTGTAGATCCTGAAGCCCTAAATGGACTGCTCTATCTGGCATCAGTGGGAGAGGATGCTCCTAGTCCTATAGTGACTTAATGTGCAGAAGTGGGGAGGTAGGGGCTGGAGGGTGTTAGTGCGGTGGGGGGGAGTGACACCTAGAGGGTAGTGTTTCTTTCTCAAAAGAGAAGGTGAAGGTGGGATAAATGGGGCACTGGGAGGAGAGGAAGGGTTGATATTGGGTTGTAAACTGGTGTCGCGAGCACTTAGGGTGACCAGCCTATGGTTTCAGATGGTAGACGCCCTCGCCAATTAGGACAGAAGACAAGGAGTCGGACGTGGTGCTAAAGGAGCTTTTATGTACTGTATCAGGCTGTATCACACAAATTACACACCAAAATAACATAGCAATCACTAGTATCGCTAACAGGACAATTCCAAACATTCTAACATCATGAGCTAAGGGGTATACAACCTGTGGCCGCTCTCAGGCTCAGGCTCCAACATCTCGAGTCTTGACAGCAAGTCTGGCTCCGCTGGCATAGACCAATTCTATGGGTCTATGGATGGTCTCAGCAGCGAGGTGAGCGTTCGGGTTTGCTTGTGTTGGTTATGTGAGCACCTTGTTGGGAGTCAAGAGTCGGGAGTCTGAGCAGCGTGGATCCGCTCAGCAAGCCATCCCGTCTCTGACTTGGTCACTTCTAGTTGTGTTTTTTATAATCTTACTTATCTCTATCTTATAGTTGCACGTTTGACTTCCTGCATCACTCTCTGCCTTAATCTAAGGTTTCACTCTAGGTTACCGCCTTGCGGTGTGCTTATCTATTTCACACATTTACTTTCACTTTATTCACTTGTCACTTAATATTCTATTTTAGTTGACCTGGCTCTCAGGCCTTACATATTCCTTACATTTGGATAAGTAAATAAATTTTTTAAAAATATAATAAATATTAAAAAAGAAAAATATTAAGAAAAATCTGTAATAATTTCCTAATTATTGAAATAATAAAATCAATATAATATCTTGATCTCTAATATATATTTTCTGATGATGTACTTAAGTTTAATATGAATCTATTCAATTGGGATATTTCTTAAGAATGATTTCAGAGTCAGAAAGGCTTGAATTTGGTATCTATATAAATGATAATAATAGTTCATACAAAGTATTGTAATCACCAAATACAAAATGAAAGTAGAAATAGGAGGTAGGGTGCACTATGTCTCACAAAGGTTAGTTCCTTTTATTTTACATAATTTTCAAATCAATTAATTTTTCAATGACTCATAATATTCTCTAGGGAACAAACATGATGAGTGTCACTTCTCATTCAAAAATAGTTAAGCCTGAAATATACATATATATATATGTACATACATATGTATGTATGTACATATATATATATATATCTGTGTGTGTGTGTGTGTGTGTGTATGTGTGTGTGTGTGTGTGTGTGTGTATGTATGTAAAAAACAAAACAGAAATCAAGTACAATCCAGTGATCTCAGGATCCTCATCAGGAGAATACACACTCATAGCAAATCAGTTTATTACCCATACATATTTATTGTGGCATTATTTTGCATTCATCTTATACTGTAAGCATAAAATGCCCAATACATATTTTGAAATACATTTTGTCACACTCAGTTTGATCAGTGATTTAAAAGTTATGTTTACTTAGTGATATATTAATTTCAAATACACTTCCAGTTTTATGAGTGTTATATCAGCTCTTGTACTGTTCAGTGCCTCTGTTAGTACTTTCTCAAGGCAATTAAACTTTGTAGAAAACATTTTTAATAAAAAGCTTAGCTAGTAATATCAAGTCATAATGAAACAAGAATTTTTGAAAATCCATACACAATCATTTTAAAGACAAATGCCTCATTTTAGAAACTTAGGTATCTATAACAGAAAATAAGTTTATACTTGTATATTTTAATGGCATGTTTACTTAAAACTAAGTACTCGATATTTTTAGATTTTTAAGGAAAATAAACCCATGTGATTGCCTTAATAATGGCCAAATTTTCATGGATATTTATGATAACAGGATCTTATTTTAATGATACATAAATGTTTAGAGACCATTTCTTGCCTAGAAGTAGAGTATTGAATCCAGAATTATTATTTTTTAATCCCATGCCTCTTGAATAGAAAACTAGGCAGAACAAATTGGTGTTTATGACTAGAAAAGATGGGTAGATAGTAAAGGTGTTGAGGGTTAGAGAGAAGGAACAGAGCGAGCACATTTTCAAAATCCAACTCCTTTCTAATGCAAGTTCTGTCTGTTAAATCTTCTACTTATATATGGGCCAGAGAGCAAACCTTCAAGATACACAACAATTGGCTACAGGCAATATCCAAACTAGATCTATGACTAAAACCCAAAGAATTGGAGCCTGTGGAATAACTTTTCAGATGAGTGGGATTTAAAACACTTTTGAGGTATAATTCTTTCAGTTTTCAAATATAAAATGTATGTCTTCATACACATGAATGGTGTGTGTGTGTGTGTGTGTGTGTGTGTGTGTGTGTGTGTGTGTAGAGGTACAAGTGATTTTATGAGTGTTGACATCTGGCTCTATTTGAAACATCTCTAAACTTCTGAATATGAGTGAAGTCTCTATTCCATATTTTAAGCACACAGTAAAGGTCTTAAATTAGTATTTAATAAAACTATCCAACATTAGTTTTTAATAATACTAGCTAACAAACAAAATTTTATCTAACAAAATTCCGATTTCTAGGAATATCCTCTGGAGGGCTGCAGGCCATACCAGACAGAAGAATGGGTGCAGGACATACCAGATCGGGAAAAAAAAATGGAGTATTCCAGCCAGAAGACCTGTCAGGCAAAGACAGACACTCTCTGCTGAACCAGAGGCTATGCCAGCCTCTAGAACTCCAGAGAGGTTACTCACTCTTAGACCTTCTCTACTCTCTCATTGCGCTCTCCTCCAAAACTATCCTGAGACCCCTTATTATAATGGTGTCTTGATCACATTCCAGTGGTGACCTCTTGCTGGACCAAAGGTCATACTTGCTGTCAGGAGTCTGGCCCTCAACTGGGATACAAACTCTCTGCTGGAACTCAGATCATACCTGCTTTCAAAACTCCAGCTCACAAAGACCACAAGACCAAAGAGGAGGCAGAAATCAAGCAAGAAAACGCATCTAACAAAGAAAAACTTAGCAATTGGCATGTACACCTATAACTACCACAAACCCAGAATCCTCTACACCAGTGTAAGAACTTAACAACTAATATGGCAATATTCACCATAAGAGCCTAGCAGTACTGTGACCCACCCCCAGCCAGGAGCGGGCTGTCTCAGACCTTGGCTTGCCAAAAGCAGTAGGCCCACCTGGGGTGAGGATTCCTGACTAAAACAAAGCACTTTTTGTTCCTGCCACTCCTCTGCCTTGAGGTTTGAGGTTTCTGTTGACAGCTAAGCCTTACAGATTTGTTTCACCTGACTTATAGACCTAGCATCCAGATGCTAATTTGGCCACGGGAAATTGTTGAACTGAAGGTGGGGTTTTGCCTGCCTGATTGTTTCTCACTTAAATAATACCTGGTGGATTGAAATGAGGAGATAAATACAAAATAGGGATGTCTGGTGAAGCTTCACAGGAAACAGAAACAAGAAAATGGTGTCCAGAACAGGTAAAGAATTTATGGGGTGCAAGAGGATGCCAGATAAATTGGAACTACATTGGCCCAGTGTTAATCTCACCTAGGATTTGGTAGCAACAGTCAGGATCAAAAACTTGAAATAGGCAATTGTCCATAGCCAAAGAAATACATTTAGACATGAGGAATAAGGCATTAATAAAATAAAAGAAGATAAAAATAGTAAAATACAAAAGTAAAACAAAATATATGTATTTATATACATGTGAGGGAGAGATCAAAAGGGAAAGAAAATGGATTTTAGAGCTATCCCAGAGACAGAGAGAAACCGAGAGGCATCCTGCTTTCTCTATGGTTCATTCAGGAGAAATTCCTAGTCTTAATTTTGTGTGACACTCAGTGCATTGATGTGTGTACTTGTCCGTTTGTGTCTGTCTTTGCCTTGTAGTGAAAAAGAAAATAAAAAAATCCAACATGAACTTGCCCACGTAAGCCTGGGATTGAAAGAGTTAAATTTGAGACCAGGGTTAGAGAGGATTGTTGAAAACCATAGGGGGCCAGTGGATGGCTGGGCCAGGGAAAAGCTGACCAGGGGAGTGCAAATCTCAGAGATAAGGCAAGGAGGTGCCCGGCCTGAGGCGCCTGAGACATGCCTGGCCAGACATTGAGTGATGGACCCTGGGCCATTTGGTTTTCTTTTTTTTTTTTTCCTTTTTTTTTTTTTTCCATTTGGTTTTCTTAAGTGTTAGCTAATGGTCAGTATGAACTTTGAATAGCACTCTCCTCTCTTGCTAAGAATTTCACTTTTTTTTTTAGGAATTCTCAACTCTGATCTGCACGAATGACATTCAAAATAGCCAATCATGTATAGCCACACCAATTCCTTTGTCTTCCCAGACCTTTTTTCCTATAAAAAGCCAAAACCCCTGGACTCCTGCGTGAGTTGGATTGGGAAAGGAACCAGGTCCCTGAATAAAACTACCTCTGGATTTGCATCAAGATGGCTTTTTGTGTTTCTTGGGTGCATGCCTCCTAGGACTTGAGTGGGAACTCTAGCTGGAGTGGAGCGCACAGGAGGCCAGGGTGGGTAAGGCAGAGAGTGGGACCATGGCAGCAGTAGGCTGTGGCAGCAGCAGCTAAGACCAGAACAGGTTGGCCAAAGGTAGCTGCTACAACAGTGCACATTGCACTCTGAAAAGTTTGGCTTTTAAACAGAAAAAAGAAATTATATCTCTGTGCACATTATTTAAATCATACTTTTAATTTTTAAAAAAAAATTAAAAAATTTAGATGCCAGAAAACTCTCTGAGAATCTATGGCACCCTACAACCAGGCATAATTATGCCTAGATGAAATAGAATAACCCATCTAACTGGAACCCAAAAAAGGCCCAGATATTTTAATCATCTTGAGAAGAAGGAGTGTATTTGTGTTTTTTCCACAGAATACAGAGTTCTTCTGTCAGGATCACAGGCAGACTGATCTGACCAGTTCTGCCTCTCTTGTTCCCAAAAGGTCCTACCTGGGGAGAGCCTGAGAAGTGACCAAAGCCCTTAGAAGAGCCCAGAAGATCTTGAGTTGGATCCCAGATATTGGTTTTTGCTTTTGATTGTTACTGTGCCCTGATATTTCTCCCTCTTGAAGGAAGAAAGTATTTTAGTGGAGCCCACAGTTAAGAGATTTTGAATTTTAAAAGATATTGGACATTTTACATGGATTGAACTTTTAATATATAAAGACTGTGGGACTTTTAAAGTTATTTAGATCTTGAGGAAAAATAAGAAAGTATTGAGGCTCAATAGTGATGTGTTTGTGTGTCAAGTTGACAAGGTGTCAATTGTACTGGCTGGTTTTGTGTGCCAACTTGATATAGGCTGGAGTTATCACAGAGAAGGGAGCTTCATTTGGGGAAGTATGTCCATGAGATCCAGCTGTGGGGCATTTTCTCAATTAGTGATGAAGAGGGTAGGGCCCCTTGTGGGTGATGCCATCCCTGGGCTGGAAGTCTTGGGTTCTATAAGAGAGCAGGCTGAGCAAGCCAGGGAAAGCAAACCAGTAAGGAACATCCCTCCATGGCCTCTGCATCAGCTCCTGCTTCCTGACCTGCTTGAGTTCCAGTCCTGACTTCCTCGGGTGATCAACAGCAATGTGGAAGTAAGCTGAATAAATCCTTTCCTCCCCAACTTGCTTCTTGGTCATGATGTTCGTGCAGGAATAGAAAACCTGACTAAGACACTACCCTTCATAGAAAAGTCCTCTACTGTAGAAAAATAAACTGGTGTGTACAATCTTTCATTACTAGCTACTTTTAAAATATTTTCTGAGATTATAATATAATTACATCATTTCTACATAAACATCTGTGAAGCGATTGAACATTAATTAATTGTTGTAAAGATTACTTGAAGTAATTTTGTTTTGTTTATTTCTTTGGAAAACCTCAATTATACTTCATACTGTTAAAGCTGCAATTTTTGTTGCATCGTAAAAATCTTAATTTTTCTCAGATGGAAGCACTGCTCACTTCTTTATGTCCTGCCACTTAGTATTAGATTTTGTTTTTGGTCTGTTAGTCAGTTCCAGTCCCTGTGACAGTGCTCAGATCCAAGCCAATTTCAATTAGTATCTTAGTTTTGAGAATCTCATGTTAACGGATTTATTAACACCAACTTATATTATTTCAAATGACATAATTATATCAAAGCAAGCAACACATTTCTCTGAAACACTTATTCCCACTGATTTTCTTATCACTGGATTTTGTTAGGTAGCATCTCCTTTCTATTTGCCCCCTTTCAAAACATAAAAGTTACTTAAACATGCTGACAGATTTGGCTTACTCATCAATTAAATTTATCAATTCTTCCTTTTAATGTACTTTTCTCTTTTATTAGTTATTTTATTTATTTTCATTTCAAATAATGTATTCCTTCCCAGTCTCCCCTCCATAAGTCTCCTATTCACTCCTGCTCCCCCCCTGCTTCTATGAGGGTTCTCTCCCACTCACTCACTCCTGTCTCAGCACCCTAGCATTCCTCTATACTGGGTCATCCAGCCTCTACAGTACCAGAAAGCTCCCCTCTTATTGATGCCAGATAAGACAATCTTCTACATATGCAGCTAAAGCCATAGGTTTCTCCATGTGTACTCTTTGGTTGGTGGTTTAGTCCTTCAGAGCTTTGGGGTGTCTAGTTGTTCAATATTGTTGTTTTCCAGTGGGATAAACCCTTCAGCTACTTCAGTCCTTCCCCCACCTCTGCCATTGGTGGATCCCTGTGCTCAGTTTGATGTTTGGCTGTGTGCACCTGCCTCTGTATTTGTCAGGTTCTGACAGAACCTCTCAGAGGACAGGCTCCTGTCATCAAGTACTTCTTGGCATCTGCAATAGTGTCTGGGTTTGGTGTCTATTTATGGGATGGATCCCCAGGTGGGACACTCTCTGGATGGCCTTTCTTTCAGTCTCTGCTCCACACTTTGTCCCAGTATTTCCTTTAGACATGAAAAATTCTGGGTTAAAAATTTGGAGATGAGACCCTGGGACTCAGGTGAGATTGCCATTATCGCTCTGGTGACTTTCTAAGGCAGTACTAGCCAGGAGGCACAAGCCTCAGAAGTGGCAGAGCAGCTGGGACATGGTCCTGCCTGTCTCCATCTACAGCCAGAAAGTGTGCCTATTCCATAGCCTTCTGTGCACCTTTCCCTCTAGGGGAGAGCTGATCTCCAGGGAATGCTTACTGCATCCATCTGCACCCAAGAAGGAAGGTTGATTTACAGCACTTTGTGCACAGGTCTTAACAGGGGAGAGCTGATCTCCCAGGAGTGCTGACACAGGCTTACTGACCCATAGGAGGAATAAGCTCCAGCTACATACAGCAAGAACATCTAATGCCAGAGATTACCAGATGGCAAAAGGAAAATACAAAAATCTTACCAACAGAAACCAAGACTATGTGGCTACATCAGAACCTAGCACTCCAATAACAGCAAGTCCTGGGTACCCCAACACACTGGAAAAGTAAGATTTGGATCTAAAATCATATCTCATGATGCCGATAGAAAAATTTAAGAAGGATGTAAATAACTCCCTTAAAGAAATACAGGAGAATACAGGTAAACAGGTACAAGCCCTTAAAGAGGAAACACAAAATCCCTTAAAGAATTACAGGAGAACACAAGTAAAAAAGTAGAAGCCTTTAAAAAGGAAACACAAAACTCCCTTAAGGAATTGCAGGAAAACACAAACAACCAAACAGGTATAGGAATTGAACAAAAACATCCAAGATCTAAAAATAGAAGTAGAAACAATAAATCACAAAGAGAGACAACTCTGGAGATAGAAAAACCTAGGAAAGAAGTCAGGAGCCATAGATGCTAGCATCACCAACAGAATACAAGAAATAGAAGAGAGAATCTCAGGTGAAGAAGATACCATAGAAAACATTGACACTTAGTCAAGCAAAATGCAAAATGAAAAAAAATCCTAATCCAAAACATCCAGGAAATCCAAATCTAAGGATAAATAGGTATAGAAGAGAGTGAAGAATTCCAACTTAAAGGGCCAGCAAATTTCTTCAACAAAATTATAGAAGAAAATTTGCCTAACCTAAAGGAGGAGATGCCTATGAACATACAAGAAGCCTACAGATCTCTTCATAGTTTGGACCAGAAAAGAAATTCCTCCCATCACATAATAATCAAAACACCAAATGCATAAAACAAAGAGAGAATATTAAAAGCAGTGAGGGAAAAAAGTCAAGTAACATATAAAAGCAGACCTATCAGAATTACACCAGACTTCTCGTCAGAGATTATGAAAGCCAGAAGATCCTGGGCTGATGTCATACAGACCCTAAGAGAACACAAATGCCAGCCCAGGCTACTATACCCAGCAAAACTCTCAATCACTGTAGATGGAGAAATCAAGGTATTTCATGACAAAACCAAATTTACACAATATCTTTCCACAAACACTGCCCTTCAAAGGATAATAAATAGAAAACTAAAACAAAAGGAGGGAAACTACATCCTAGAAAAAGCAATAAAGTAATCTTTCAACAAAATTAAAAGAAGATAGTCACATGAACAGAAGTTTGATTCTAACAACAAAAATGAGAGGAAGCAACAATTACTTTTCTTTAATATCTATTAATATCAATGGACTCAATTCCCCAATAAAAAGGACATAGATTAACAAACTGGTTACATAAACAGGACCTAATATTTTATTGCATATAGGAAGCCTACCTCAGTGAAAAAGAGAGATACTACTTTAGAGTAAAAGCCTGGAAAACAATGCAAATGGTCCCAAGAAACGAGCTGGAGTAGCTGTTCTAATATCAAATATAATCAACTTTCAACCTAAAGTGATAAGAAAAATAAGGATGGATATTTCATACTCATCAATGTTAAAATCTACCAGGATGAACACTCAATTCTGAACCTCTATACTCCAATGAGAAGGGTACCCACCCCACTCTCGTCAATGGACAGATCATGGAAGCTTAACAACACTCTACTCAATGATAAATTGGTCAAGGAAGAAATAAAGAAAGAAATTAAAGACTTATATAGTTTAATGAGAATGAAGCCAAAACATACCCAAACTTATGGGACATAATGAAAGCAGTCTAAGAGGAAAACTCATAGCTCTGAGTGCCTCCAAAAAGAAACTGGAGAGAGCATACATCAGTAATTTGATAGCACATCTAAAAGTCCTATAACAAAAAAGAAGCAAATTCATCCAAGAAGAGTAGACAGCAGGAAATAATCAAGCTCAGAGCTGAAATCAACCAAGTGGAAACAAAAAGAAGTATACAGAAAATTATCCAAATCAGGAGCTGATTCTTTGAGAAAATCAACAAGATAGATAAACTCTTAGCCAGACTAACTAGAGGGCACAATAACAGTATTCTAATTAAAATCAGAAATGAAAAGGGAGACATAACAAACAGAAGCTGAGGAAATTCAAAAACACATGAGATCCTACTATAGAAGCCTATACTCAACAAAACTCGAAAACCTGGATGAAATGAACAATTTTCTAGACAGAAATCAGGTACCAAACTTAAAGCAAGATCAGGTAAATGATTTAAACAGTCCTATATCCCTTAAGGAAATATAAACAGTCATCAATAATCTCCCAACCAAAAAAAGCTCAGGACCAGATGGGTTTAGTGCAGAGTTTTATCAGACCTTCAAAGAAGACCTAGTACCAATACTCCACAAACTATTCCACAAAATAGAAACAGAAGGTATTCTACCCAATTCATTCTATGAAGCCACATTTACTCTGATACCTAAACCACACAAAACCTGAAGAAAGAAAGAAAACTTTAGACCAATTTCCCTTATGAATATCGATACAAAAATACTCAATAAAAATCTTGCAAACACAACCCAAGAACACACCAAAATGATCATCCAAGGGATGCAGGATGGTTCAATATAAGAAAATCCATCAATGTAATCCACTATATGATCAAACTCAAAGAAAAAGAAACCATATGACCATCTCATTAGATTCTAAGATAGTATTTCACAAAATCCAACACACCTCCATGATAAAAATCTTGGAAAGATCAGGAATTCAAGGCTCATACCTAAACACAGTAAAAGCAATATACAGCAAACCAGTAGCCAACATCAAACTAAATGGAGAGAAACTTGAAGCAATCCTACTAAAATCAGGGACTAGACAATGCTGCCCACTCTCTGCCTACCTATTCAATATTGTACTTGAAGTCCTAGCCTGAGCAATTAGACAAGGAAAGGAGATCAAAGGGATACAAATTGGAAAGGAAGAAGTCAAATTATCACTATTTGCTGATAATATAATAGTACACTTAAGTGACCTCAAAAATTCCACCAGAAAACTCCTAAACTTGATAAACAACTTCAGCAAAGTAGCTGGATATAAAATTAACTTAAGGAAATCAAAGCCTTCCTCTACACAAAGGATAAACATACTAAGAAAGAAATTAGGGAAACAACATTCTTTACGATAGTAACAAATACTATAAAATATCTTGGTGTGACTCTAACTAAGCAAGTGAAAGATCTGTATGACAAGAACTTCAAGTCTCTGAAGAAAGAAATCGAAGAAGATCTTAGAAGTTAGAAAGAATCTCCCATGCTCATGGATTGGCAGGATTAATAAAGTAAGAATGGCTATCTTGCCAAAAGTAACCTCCACATTCAATGCAATCCCCATCAAAATTCCAACTCAATTCTTCACAACTTGGAAAGAGCAATTTGTAATTTCATCTAGAATAACACAAAACCTAGGATAGAGAAAACTATTCTCAACAATAAAAGAACTTCTGGTGGAATCACCATACCTGACCTTAAGCTGTACTATACAGCAATTGTGATAAAAAACTGCATGGTATTGGCACAGTGACAGGCAGGGGGATCAATGGAATAGAATTGAAGACCCAGAAATGAACCCACATACCTATAGTCACTTGATCTTTGAGAAAGTAGCTAAAACCATCCAGTGAGACAAAAGACAGCATACGTAGCAGAGGATGGCCTAGTTGGTCATCAATGGGAGGAAATGCCCTTGGTCCTTTAAAGGGTCTGTGCCCCAGTGTAGGGGAATGTTGGAGACAGGAAACAGGAGAGGGTAGGTTGGGAAGCAGGGGGAATGGGGAGAGAATAGGTTTTTTTTTTTTTCCCACAGGGGAAAGCATGAAAGTGGATAACATTTGAAATGTAAATAAAGAAATATCTAATTAAAAAATAAAATTAGTGGATGGCTGTGAGCCTCTACTTCTGTATTAGTCAGGTACCATCAGAGCCTCTCAGGAGACAGCTATATCAGGCTGAATTATCCTTCCTTCAGTTTCTGCTCCATAGTTAGTCTCTGCAACTCCTTCCATGGGTATTTTATTCCCCCTTTTTAGAAGGAATGAAGTGTCTACATTTTATTCTCCCTTCTTCTTGAGTTTCTTGTAGTTTGTGGATTTTACTTTGTGTATTCCAATCTTCTGGGCTAATATTCACTTATCAGAGAGTGCATACCATATGTGTTCTTTTCTGATTGGGTTACCTCACTCAGGATGATATTCTCCAGATCCACCCATTTCCCTAAGAATTTCATAAATACATTATTTTTCATAAATTCATTGTTTTTAACAGCTGAGTATACTCCATTGTGTAGATGTACCACAATCTCTGTATCCATTCCTCTGCAGGGTCCCCAATGAAGGAGCTAGAGAAAGGACCCAAGGAGCTGAAGGGTTTGCAGCCCCTTACAACAAACAACAATATGAACTAACTAGTACCCTCAAAGCTCCCAGGGACTAAACCACCAACCAAAGAGCACACATGGTGGGACTAATTGCTCCAGCAGCATATGTATAGTAGAGGATGGCCAAGTTGGTCATCAATGTGAGGAGAGGCCCTTGGCCCTGTGAAAGTTCTGTGCCCCAGTGTAGGGGAATGCCAGGACCAGTAAGCAGGAGAGAGTAAGGTGGTGAGCAGGGGAGGGGGGAGGGTATAGGGGGTTTGTTCTTGTTGTTTTTGTTTTGTTTTGTTTTGTTTTGTTTGTTTTGGAGGGGAAACTGGGAAAGGACGTATAGTATGACATGTAAGTAATGAAAATATGTAATTAAAAAAGATAAAATTAAAAACAAAATTTGGAGATAATTTGGTGGCCCCATTACCCAACTGGGGTCCTTGCCTAACCTCTGGATATTGTCTCTACATTTTCTCCCTCTCCTTTCTAGTGTATTTTGGCTAATCTCATTTCATTGGTTCCTGGGACACTTGCTTTCCTGGAATCTGGGACTTGCTTGTGGCTACCCCTGTTCCCGATCCCCCATTGCTACACACTTCTTCAAATTCCTGACCTTCTGTACATTATTCTTGTCTCCTTCCATACCTGATCCTGCCTCCCTTTTTTTCTCCTTCCCCCTCCTCTCTTCCTCTCAAGATCCTATCATCCTTTACCTCTCATAAGTATTTTGTCCCCACTTCCAAAAAGGACTGAAGCATCTACCCTTTGGCCTTCCTTCTTCTTGTGCTTCATATGGTATGTGAATTTTATCTTGGTTATTCTGAGCTTTGGGGGATACCATGTGTGTTCTTTTGTGACTGGGTTATGTTACTCGGGATGATATCTTAATATCAGGATGATTCTAATGTCAGTACCTGTGTTACTAAAGCAGCAGGGTGACAAATTCCTGTTCAGTCTTGGTAAAGCTGAAACCCCATTTGTAAAATAAGTCCAGAGTAAATTGTGTATAATATAAATACAAACAATAACTATACAATATGACAAAACACAATTTTTACTGCATGCTTTCCAATTGATGATACTTAATATTGACACAAATCTCTCAAGATGGAAAGTATTCCTATAAATATAACTCAATATTATATTTTGTCAAGAAATGGTAGTAAAACCAGTGATATAAAACTACTCCTACACTAGTAGAATTGCATAACTACTAGTGACTCGGATGGAGCAACAGAACTGAATAAAAACTGACCAAGGATTATAAGTGATTTGGCTATTTCTTATAAATTTTAACACAGTAATTTGAAATGCTACAGTGATGATACTCAGTTCTAGTAATGTCAGTCAGTTGCAGTGACTTCAGTTACTATAGGAATTTGCATATAATATATCATCATTTAGAATTGATATTTAATCTCTTTGCTTTTCAGAAATGATAAGAAAATGAAGTAAATTTATACCAGATAAAAAAGAAACTCATTTTTGTTTATCTTAAAAGAAATATAGAAATAGGTACAGTACATGGGTTAATGGATATTGAACTCAGTTAAATCTGTTACTTTTTTATTAGGAATAATTTTTGAATATATATTCAATTTTATGAAAAGTTCTCAGTATTTAACATTAAGTTGTAAAATATAGCATATAAGTATTACATTATTTGTAATTTATTATAATAATTTTTATCTCAGATATGTATGCATAACTTATTTAATTGATAACTGTAATTTTTGTTATAACATATTAAAAATGGAAATAAACATCAATAATATAATTATTCTATAGAAATATATTTCCTTAGATCATTTTAGGGTATTTGTAACCTTAGATTACACATTAAGTATTCAGTCATCAAACAAACAAACAAGTGGATTAAGTTTAATTTAAAATGTGTTGTGGAGACAAATTGTTCTCCAGATTTAAAGTGGCATTAGATAAACTACATGATGTTTCACAGAGATTTCCAGATGTGGCAGGGGGATAGATTCTAGTTTCTTTGTCTTCCTACAGTGCCTGCATCTGTGATGATAACACTCTTTTATTAATAAAAGGCTTCATTTTTCCTAATTGGACATTTTGTTGCCTGCTGATCAAAATTTGTTTAGAAAACTTGGCAAAAATTAAAAAAAAATTGTAATGTCACTTCTGTTTACCTCATAAGTACCCTTGCAAGTTATGGTGCCAAATATTGTTATCACATTTAAAAATAAAGTATAGATATTATCAGCCCTTGTGAATAGAGCTCATTATCTTTAATCTTCATTAGAAGGCATCATGGAGATTTTGTTTTATTTGCTTTTCTAAAAATAAATAAATAAATAAATATTACTGATAAGCAATTATGTTCATACACTGCTTTTTTGCATCCCCCACAAGACTTTCTGAACATCAACATGTGTAGTAATGTACTGTGTGTGGAACTTATCTTTCAACCTTTCAGTTATTTCTCTGGGATTTGCATGCCTGTATCTAACATGTTCCTTGTTTCTGTTATTATGCAGGAAGTCTTGCCTGATTAAGCTCTGTCAGTTTGCAAGGCAGGGGGTTTGTGCAGCTCTGTTCATGCTCTGCAGGTCCTTACCTAATTGCCATCTCTTTGCAAACTAGATTAAAAGGTTTTTTTTTTTTTTTTCAGAATGTGTTGCTCACCTGTTTGTTCATTACATTAATTTAGGTTGTCTGTCCTGCTGTTCATTGAAAATATACCACCAGGAGAATTTGGTGGGGTTATTTTTTATTCAGTCCTAACTACCAATAAATTATATCATTATCACAGAGCATCATGTGACCTATAACTTTCTTAACTCTTCTCCATCACATAGAATAAAATAAAGCTAGAAAGGTGTCATTTGTAGCAGATATATTGATGTAGAGAAATTCTGAACCAAGGGATGAATTTTTAAAAATTTAGGCCATTAGTAAATATGTAACCTCTTTTGAAATGAAGTGACTTTTCTTAATAAAATGCTGAAAATCAGAGTGAAATGTTCATGTTTTTCTCTATAATACATATAATAATAAATTTATTTTATGACCTATATTTTAATATTATATTCTTCAAATGTGACAGCAAATTATTTATTCAACTATAATGTTATGATTTAAACAGTGTTCTACTTAAATATATATTCAGTTTGTGAATAGCTATATCAGATTATAACACAATACACATTTAATATAATTTCATAGAAATTTTTGCTAAAATTGTTTTCTTGAAAGGGGAAAAATCAATTCTGAAAGTGATTAACTTATAATAGCAAAATGATTACTAAGTGTTTGAATTCATGTAGAACACCAATTCTTTCTGAATTTACAAAACATTTTATATTCACAAGACACTCCTTTGTGATAATTGTGTGCTGTAGTTATGAATTAGGGACTGATTGCAGAAATAATTTGTGTAGTAGACCATGAAAACTGTTTAGAACATGGGAAATGCGACAGAATATCACAAGTAAAGCAAAAACAGAGAAAAGCAAACCGTCCACTAAAAAATACATAATTATCTTATTTATCTTATTATTTTTAGCAAATAGTTTTACATTTCCATTCTAGCGATATTTAGAATTTTAAAGAATGGCTTTTGTAACTTTTTAAATTTTTTGTGGTAATTAAGAGGTCTTCAGCAGAGCATACCAAAAATAGAATTAAATTATTAGGCTATATGTAATTATCACCAATTCTTTTAAACATACTTCTTCATGAAGTCTTCCTAAAGAATGTCTAACACTGTATGTTAAAATAATGTATGTTTTGCAAACATGACTTCAGAATAATACAAAATATGTCAAAATATTTTGTGGTATATATTACAGGATTTTGTTCTTTATTTGTGAACTATACAAATGATAAAAAGTAAACTAAAGGCCTGAAAAAACACGGTTTACCCATCATGAGCACATTAACAAAATATTATGACATTAAAATTGACTCAATATTTTGAAATATACATTAATTAGTAAGTGGTTCTTTGTGTTCATTTTTTATTCCATATTCTCCTTTATGTCTTCCTGCCTTTCTTCCATAATGTCAAAAAACAAAAAACAAACAAAAAAAACTAACAAAAATCCCTATAGTGTTTTGAAATATATATTAATTGTAAAATGATTCAATTTTAGGGACTAATGGAAACATTGCCTCAGTTAACCCATTTTGTGGTAACAAAATGCTAATCAATATAAATGTCTGTTTTATTTTCTCAGATGAAGAGATATACTGAAAACCATACCCAAGCTTTCTGAATACATGGCTTGTTCAGAGCCCAGACTCTTACTATCTCAGTTCTTACTATCTCTACACTTAGACCTTGAAACTTCTAGCTTCTATACACTCTAATCTAGGCCTAGAGTGCTTCATATTCTTAGATTTACTGCTGAATATCTCACGCCCCCCCTTTTCCCCATTGAATATTTTATTTATTTACATTTTAAATGTTATTCCTTTTCCCTATCCACCCCCACAAACCCCCTATCCCACACCCCTCCTCTTTCTATGAGGGTGTGCCCTCACCCACCCACCCACTCTGTCTCCCCACCCTCGCATTCCTCTACACTGGGGCATCAAGCCTTCACAGGACCTAGGGCCTCTCCTCCCATTGATGTCTGTCAGGGCCATTCTCTGCTACATATATGGCTGAAGCCATGGATCCCTCCACCTATTGTTCTTGGTTCATGGTTTAGATCCTGGGAGCTCTGGTTGGTTGATATTGTTAGTTCTCTCTGAACTTTGGCTGGTTGGTTCAACTGTTTTTCTGGCCCAAACTCCCCTTTAAGCTGACTGATTCAATCTAGCTTGTCTTGGATTCTCACTGTATTGGCCTGATTGGCCTCAAACTAGCTCCAGGAATTTGTTCAAATCTGACTCCTTTTTATTCTCTGACACTTTTCTGTCTTTTTTGTATCTTTGTAAAATTATTCCAGCATAACTGATAACTGTCTCTCTCCTCTCCTCTCCTCTCTCTCTCTCTCTCTCTCTCTCTCTCTCTCTCTCTTTCTCTCTCTCTCTCTCTCTCTTTCTCTCTCTCTCTCTCTCTTTCTCCCTCGTGTGTGTGTGTGTGTGTGTGTGTGTGTGTGTGTGTGTGTATGTGGCAGGTGTCTGCATACTCCATCTTTTTTTCCTGTCTGTTCTTATGAGAGTTGGATATATACAATCTAGGAATCATTCCATCAAATATTTTCTGATTATCATCTTTTTCTGCTCCTCAATTGGACATAATTTTGGGGGTAATTAAAAGTGTTTACAAAAGGCATAGTTGTATTCCAGTAAGATTATACAGACCTAGGTCTTTGGATATGATTCCTTGCTAGAATATCCTTGTCATGTCACTAGGTTAAAATTCCTGTACACATCAATGTTCATCACTTTCAAAAATATAATAAAACTACAGTCACCATTTTAAAAACTTATCACTTAAACTCACTTTTCCCAAAATTAAATTTTATATGCTTAGAATACCCTCCACACCCACCTGATAAGCCTTAAGTAAACACCATTATACTTTCAGCTACTGTGTATCAACTTTTACATTTCCACTGATGAGTAAGATCTGCTGGCACTTATCTCTCCATTTTTAGGTTATTCTATTTTAGTAGCTTCTTCACTTATCCAAGTTTTGATACATAAAATGAATATATATATATAGTATACATAAATATATATATATACTGTATTCATTTACTGTTTTTCAGGCTTATATTGATGTTATACCTTGAGTTTTGGAATAATTCTACCATAAACACTTCTATTTGCCATAGTTATATTATTTCTTTTAATGACTTTCTAAACAAGCAATGTTTTCTTTTTTTTCATAGTATTTAAGGATTTACTTTTTCTCAATAGCATTACTAAAGCTTGTTATTGTCGGCCATTTTTGAAACAGACACTCTCAGAGAGATGAGTTCATCTCTTTTTTGGTTCCCATCACTTCCCTAACAAAGAGTATAGTATACCATCTATCTGTATGTCTCCTTTTGAAAAATCATTCAAGTCCTTTAGTGGGGTTTAAAAATCAAGCTGCTTGTTTTCTTGCTATTATGTGTTATTTCATATTGTTGGTATGTTTGCCTTCTCTCATGTATAATTTGCCCATGCCTTCTATTCCACAGGATATCTTTATATTCTACTGGCCACTTCTTTTAAGTTGCAGAAGTATCTTAATTTGATACAATTTTTGTTTGCCCATTTGCATTTGTTAGCTCCAAAAAATGCAATACATACATGAGATTCATAGAAAATTCAGTCTATATTTTCCTTTAGTAATGAAATTGGGCAATTTTCATGACAAAAGATAAAATCATTCCACATATACTCAAAGTAAAAAATAATAAAGTCTATCATCACTCAAAATTTTCACAAGAACTCTAGGTATGAACAACTAAAGAAATCCCAAAAGTTAGCATACAATCATATTTGAAATTCACTTGAATAAGTGACATAAGAGAAAAACTAGGAAGTAAATTTTGTTTAATTTCTGACTTAACAACTAGTCAAGACATAATTGGATGAATGGAAGTTTTTATCAGGATTTCTGAACAGCTCAAAAGAATAGAGTTCATAAAGATACAGCCATTGTAAGAGATGGGACAAATCAGAAAACTTAGGTGAGGTACCAAGAGTTCTCATTTTTCTTATTATCCAATTTCATCCTAGTAGATTCTGTTAAAGAGAAATATAAGAAAATGTTGGCAGTAGAATATAAAATATGCTTTGCAAAATTGCATTGATACTATTGAAAAACATAAAAATTGTTTTGTAAATTAATGTATATTCTAACATTCTTATTCACAGACAGTTGTATGCCACTAATTAGTACAGAGAAATTATATCCAGCAGACAAAAGAGCAACACTTCACCTTTTTCCAATCTGGATAAGTAAATCATGTAAACATAATTTTCTCAAGATCTCCAAATCCCTACAGAAAATTGCAGGTAAATAATGGAGATTGTCTGTGTGTAAGTATATAAACAGAATATTATGTATGTCACATGTAATCTGCTAGGATACCAAAAGACAAAAAGAAACACCACTTTCTATATAACTCATTTCTTACATGTTATTTATTTATTGAGTTGAATGTTATCAACTGGGAGTGCTTGGTGGAACCACATATATAATTTGCTAATTCACATAATATTTTCTGTATTTTCATTTAAACAGTTCAACTTTAGTGCTCTCTCCCTCTCTTTTTCTCTTTCTCCTTATTGAATATTGACTATTGTTAGAAAAGGTTTTTTACATTTTGCTTTCTTTCTGGTGATTGTATTATTAAGAAATTACGTTTGTAATTTCCTACTTCTGTTAAAACAAGAGAAAAAATTAAAGCTAGAATCTGTCTATGGATGTTATTATATATACTCGAGCAATTACAGTAACTGGGAAAGTTAAGGAACAACTTATAAATATGGGTTGATAAAGGAGCAAACAAAAAAAGAAGAGAAGTATACAAGAAATCTGATAAGGTATTGTGAAAAGAGTGGAAAGCTTTTATTATGAAGAGGGAGGAGAAAAACAAATACAGATGAAGGAAAGTGGAGCATAAAGGAACAAAAGATTTCTGAATAATCGTAAGAGTCATTATTAATGACTTAATTAAGAAAATAAGTGTACTCAGCTGCTTTTGTGTGTCAACTTGATACAGGCTGGAGTTATCACAGAGGAAGGAGCTTCAATTGGGGAAGTGCCTCTATGAGATCCCGCTGTGGGGCTTTGGTGACAAAGGGGGGAGGGCCCATTGTGGGTGGTGCCATCCCTAGACATGTAGTCCTGGGTTCTATAAGAAAACAAACTGAGCAAGCCAGGGGAAGCAAGTCAGTAAGTAAAATCTCTCCATGGCCTCAGTATCAGCTCCTGCTTCCTGACCTGCTTGAGTTCCAGTCCTGAATTCCTTTGGTGATGAACAGCAAAGTGGAAGTGTAAGATGAATAAATGCTTTCCTCCCCAACTTGCTTCTTGGTTTTGATGTTTGTGGAGGAATAGAAACCCAGACTAAGACAATAAGTCTTGTACAAAGAATATAAGTACTTTAATTAAATATTTATTTCATCTATAATAAATCTTCCTTTTCAGTACCAAAGACTATGTAACAACTCCCCATACCAGGAACAAGATGCTTTCTTGTCAGTTGTTGATCAGTGTTTAACAAAAATCTCCCAAACATTGTACACTATTTCTATTATCCTTGATTGCCCACAGAGATAAAGATATTACATACTTGAGACAAAAGTCTCAGAGGCCTTCTGACCTGGAATTTATCTGAAAAGTCATGTTTCTGCTGACTAGTTTTCATGCTGCTGGAAGGCACCATGTAAGCTTCCAAAGAAATAAAACAACCAACATTCCTAGTTTGCTCTGAAAAATATGAATTACAGCAGCTAGCATGGTGAGATTATTTAAATCATACAACACAAACCTTTATGGTAATCAACAATCTTTAATTGAACTTAAATCCTGTTTGACAAATGTCGCGACCGGTCTCGCCGGCAAGAACGATGCGGCAACAGGATTCTTCTCAGCAGCACTTTATTTGGAGCTCCTCTTGAAGTTTGCAGTGAAGGACCCCGATACCCTGGAGCTGCTGGCTTATATAGCCGAGCGACACTGTCTGATTGGTGCACCATGCAGACACCTCATTAACCTACCCCCGCAGGAGGGGGGCGAGCAAACGTGTTACTGTCTGATTAGTCTAGTGCCAGCACCTTATTAGCATATCCCCATTGGGAGGGGGAGAGCCAGGAGACGTGTCACTGTTACCGTGCGCCTGCGCCAAGCAGCTGTCCATGGTACTGAGGTAAAGTTTGGCGCCATTTTGGATAGACCCTGGCTGGCGGCCAACAGACAAAAGGGGTGCCAGACAGTACTTTGAGTCTAGCCAACAAAAAAGGCCTAGTAAAGTCCTGGATCTAAAACAGGTACCTACAACCACTATATTAAACCAACATCTTGTCCATATACATTCTAAATGTTTATTATTCTACCTGTAGATAAGTGTAGTTCTTGGCTTTGATCAAGAAAATTACACTTGAAAACAGATTGAGACTGTTATACAGAACTACGGGCATTCAAAATGTAAAGCCCATTCAAAGATTATATCTACAAATGTATTCTCACACCTAAAGATTACATTACAGAATATGGGGCAAAAAGATTACCAGAGTCATATGATCAGAGAAAACTCTGTGAGATTGTGCCTCCAAGGACTGTCAGAAGCTCCAACCCTAAAGGCTCATAATAATATTTCTTAAACATGAGCCCGACAAGGACAACACAGAAACACTAATGTGGATGGGAAGGAACTCCTGCTTTTATTATTATTTGGTTGCTTGAAGTCTTTCTCATAGCCTATAAAGTTTTGATATATATCTTATGAGTTAAAACCACTTTCTGCTCTTCTGGCAGACATGGATTTGGTTCTTACCAACCGCATAGTGTCTCCCAACCATCTGTATCTCTACTTTCAAAGGATGCAGTGAATATCTTTATCCTCAATCTATTCCACAAAATAGAAACAGGATAACTACCCAATTGGTTATATGAAGCCACAATTACATTCATACCTAAACCACACAAAGACCCAACAGAAAAAGAGAACTTCAGACCAACTTCTTATGAATATCAATGAAAAATATTCAGTAAAATTCTCACAAACTGAATCCAAGAACACATCAAAATGATCATTCATCATGATCAAGTAAGCTTCATCCCACAGATGCAGGGATGGTTCAATAAATGGAAATCCATCAACATAGTCCTCTATATAAATATACTCAAATAAAAAAAACCACATGATCCTTTCATTAGATGCTAAGAAAGCATTTGACAAAATTCAACACTCCTTAATTATAAGTCTTGGAAAGATCAGAATTCAATGCCCATACCTAAACACAGCAAAAGCTATATACAACAAACAGTAGACAACATCAAACTAAATGGAGAGAAACTTAAAGCAATTCCCTCCACCCCACTAAAATCAGAGACAAGACAAGGTTGCCCAGTCTCTCCCTACTTATTCAATATACTACTCAAAGTTCTAGCCAGAATAATTAGACAACAAAAGGTTAATGGGATACAAATTGGAAAGGAAGAAGTCAAAATATCACTATTTGCAGATGATATAATAGTATACTTAAGTGACCCCAAAAATTCCACCAGAGAACTCCTAAAGTTCATAAACAACTTCAGCAAAGTGGCTGGATATAAAATGAACTCCAACAAATCAGTGGTTTTCCTACATTCAAAGGATAAACGAGCTGAAAAAGAAATTAGGTAAAAGAAACTCTTCACAATAGTCAAAAATAATAAAAAAAAATTTACCTTGGTGTGACTCTAACAAAGCAAGTGAAAGGTCTATATGACAAGAACCTCAAGTATATGAAGAAAGAAATCAAAGAAGATCTCCCAAGGTAGAAAGATCTCCCATGTTCATGGGTTAGCAGGATTAACATAGTAAATATGGCATCTTATTGAAAGCAATCTACAAATTTAATATAACCCCAACTTACTTCTCCTTAGAGCTAGAAAGAGGAATTTGCAAATTTATTTTAATAACAAAAAAAATCTAGGATAGAGACAATTATTCTTATCAATAAAAGAACTTCTAGGCCGGTCGGTGGTGGCGCAAGCCTTTAATCCCAGCAGTTGGGAGTCTGAGGCAGGCGGATTTCTGAGATCGAGGCCAGCGGTCTCTACAGAGTGAGTTCCAGGACAGCCAGAGCTACACAGAGAAACCCTGTCTCAACAACAACAACAAAAAAGTAAATAATAAAACAAAACAAAACAAAACAAAACAAAACAAAAGAAATTCTGAGGGAATCACCATCCTTGACCTCAAACTATATTACAGAGCAGTAGTGATAAAAAAAAAAAAAAAAAAAAAAAAAAAAAAAAAAAAAAAAAAAAAACTGTGTGGAGCAGGAACAGGAACAGGGAGTGGCATATAGAACAGTGGAATAGAAATGAAGACCAAGAAATGTACCCACCCATCTATGGTCAATTGATCTTTGACAAAGGAACTAAAACCATTCAGTGGAAAAAAGACAGCATTTTCAACAAATGGTTCTGGATCAACAGGCAGTCATGATGTAGAAGAATGCAAATCTATCCATGTAGAAAGCTCCTATACCCTTGTAGAAAGCTCAAGTCCAAGTGGATCACGGACATCCAAAGAAAACCAGAAACACTGAAACTATTAGAAAAGAAAGTGGGGAAGAGCCTCGAACACATGGGCACAGGGGAAAATTTCATGAACAGAACACCCGTGACTTATGCTCTAAGATCAACAATAGACAAATGGGACCTCATAAATTCACAAAGCTTATGTAAGGCAAAGGACACTGTCAATAGGGATCTTTACCAACCCTATATCTGATATAGGGCTAATATCTAATATATACAAAGAACTCAAGAAGTTAGATTCCAGAATATCAAATAACCCTAGTAAAAATTGTGGTACAGAGCTAAACAAAGAATACTCAACTGAAGAATATCGAATGGCTGAAAAGCACCTAAAGAAATGTTCAACATCGTTAGATGTCAGGGAAATGAAATTCAAAATAAACCTGTGATTCCACCTCATACAAGTCAGAATGGCTAAGATCAAAATCTCAGGTGACAGTAGATACTGTCAAAGATGTGGATAAAAGGAACACTCCTACTTTGGTGGGATTGAAAGCTGGTACAACCACTCTGGAAATCAGTCTGCTGATGCCTCCGAAATTTGGAAATAATACTACTTGAGGACCAAGCTATATCATTCCTGGGCATATACCCAAAAGATGCTCCAACATATAACAAGAACATATGCTCCACTATGTTCATCACAGTCTTGTTTATAATAACCAGAAGCTAGAATAACCCACGTCTTTCAACAGAGAAATGGATACAGAAAATGTGGTACATTTATACAATGGGGTACTATTCAGCTATTAAAAACAATTACTTCATGAAACTCTTAGGCAAATGAATGGAACTAGAAAATATAGTCCTGAGTGAGGTAACACAGTCATAAAAGAACATACATGATATGCACTCACTGATAAGTGGATATTAGTCCCAAATATAGGAATACCCAAGATAGAACTCACAAACCACATGAAGCTCAAGAATGACGACCAAAGCATGGATGCTTCAGTCCTTCTTAGGAGGAAGCATAAAATAAATACTCATGGGAGGAAATATGGAATCAAAGTGTGGAGCAGATACTGAAGAAAAGACCATCCCAAGACTAGCCCATCTCTAGATCCATACCATATACTGTCACCAAATCCAGACACTATTGTGGAGGCCAAGAAGTGCTTGGAGACTGGTGCCTGGTATAGCTTTCACCTGAGAGGCTCTGCCAGAACTTGACAAATAAAGAGGTGAATACTTGCAGCCAATCATTGGACTGAGCACGGGGTCCCCAATGAAGAAGTTAGAGAGTTTCTGAAAGAGCTGAAGTGGTTTGCAACCCCACTGGAAGAACAACAATATCAAATAACCAGAGCCCCCAGACCTCAGTATAGTAAGAGGGTATTTTTTAAGAAGGTTCCTTAATTGATCCATTCCTATCTCCTTGTAAGAAGCTCAAGTCCAAGTGTATCAAGGACCTCCATATAAAACCAGATACACTGAAACTAATAGAAAAGAAAGTGGGGAAGAGCCTGGAGCACATAGGCACAGGGGAAAATTTCCTGAAAAGAACACAAATAGCTTATGTTTAAGATCAAGAATAGACAAATTGGACCTCATAAAATTGCAAAGCTTCTATAAGGCAAAAGACAAAATATTGAATAGGACAAAATGGCAACCAACAAATTGGGAAAAGATCTTTACCAATCCTATATCTGATAGAGGACTAATATTCAATATATACAAAGAACTCAAGAAGTTAGACTCCAGAGAAACAAATAACCCTACTAAAAAATGGGGTGCAGATCTAAACCAAGAATTCTCAACTGACGAATACCGAATGGTTGAGAAGCACCTAAAGAAATGTTCACCATCCTTAGTCATCAGGGAAATGCAAATATAAACAACCCTGAGATTCCACCTTATACCAGTCAGAATGGCTAGGATAAGAAATTCAGGTGACAGCAGATGCTGACAAGGTTGTGGAGAAAGAGGAAAACTCCTTCATTGCTGGTGGGATCACAAGCTGTTTCAACCACTCTGGAAATCAGTTTGGAGGTTCCTCTGGAAATTGGACATAGGAATACCAGAGGACCCAGCTATACCACTCCTGGGCATATATCCAGAAGATGCTCCAACATGTAATAAGAACACATGCCCCACTATGTTCATAGCAGCCTTATTTATAATAATCAGAAACTGGAAACAACCCAGATATCCTTCAACAGAGTAATGGATACAGAAAATGTGGTACATCTACACAATGGAGAACTACTCAGCTATTAAAAACAAAGAATTTATAAAATCTTCGGGAAATGGATGGACCTGGAGAATATCATCCTGCATGAGGTCACTCAATCACTAAAGAACACACATGGCATGCATTCTCTGATAAATGGATATTAGTCCAGAAGATTGGAATACACAAAGTAGAAACCACAAACCATAAGAAACTCAAGAAGGAAGATCAAAGTGTGGATACTTTGTTCCTTCTTAAAAGGGGAACAAAATACCCATGGAAGGAGTTATAGAGACTATGGAGCAGAGACTAAAAAAGGGCAATTCAGAGACTGTTCCACCTGAGAATCCTTCACATATTCAATCATCAAATCTAGACACTATTGCGGATACTAGCAAGTGCTGGATGACTGGAGCCTAATATAGCTGTCTCCTGAGAAGCTCTGACAGTACCTGACTAATACAGAAGTAGAGGCTCACAGCCATCCATTGGACTGAGCACAGGGTCCCCAATGAAGGAGCTAGAGAAAGGACTCAAGGAGCTGAAGGGTTTGCATCTCCTTAGGATGAACAACAATATGAACTAGCTAGTACCCTCAGAGCTCCCAGGGACTTAACCACCAACCAAAGAGTATACATGGTGGGACTAAGTGCTCCAGCAGCATATGTATAGCAGAGGATGGCCAAGTTGGTCATCAATGGGAGGAGAGGCCCTTGGCCCTGTGAAGGTTCTATGCCCCATTGTAGGGGAATGCCAGAGCCAGTAAGCAGGAAGGGGTGAAGTGGTGAGCAGGGGGAGGGGAGAGAGAACAGGGGTTTGTTTTAGTTTTTTTTTTTAATTTTATTATCTTTTGTCTTTTCTTCTTCTCTTTTTTTTTTCTTTTTTTTTGGGGGGGGGAACCTGGGAAAGGAGATATTGTAAATAAAGAAAACATCTAATAAAAAATAAAAAAGAATATCTTCTTACATTGGACATCCTGCAATGAGAACTAACTAATAAAAAATGTAATGGCTCTTTCTGAGAGGTTGAAATGTTTGCAGATCTAGACTATTTAAGTTTATCTTGAGCTGTCTTTAGCCCCTTTATTTAGTTTCCTTAGTAAGTGTTATTATTGCTGTTATAAATCACCATTACCAAAACTACTTGGTAAATTTAAGCATTTATTTGGCTTATGCTTCTGTATCACAATGAGTGGACTATGGAGGAATTTTAATCCAGCACCATGGCACCTATAGCAAATGTTCACACCCAATGATATGATCAGGCTGGAATAGAGACATCCCACACACGTTTAATCACTCTGGCTAGTATACAGACATACCTTTAGTATGCCTCTTTAATTCAAAACAATGACATTTATTTGAGAGTTAGACAAAATGATGATTCAGAAAAATCTGACAGAATGAGTCAGACAAGAGGGTACATATAACTCTCATGAGGACAGACAGGAAAGGGAGGCTATTAAAAAGCAGCACAGGGAGAGAGGACAGTCACTTGGAACTGAGTTTAGTTCAGGCAATGCAGAGGAGTTCAGTTGAGTTCAGCTCATTTCCTGCAGAGAGAGGAGGTAGTACTACTTGGACAGTTTTACAGAAACAGGTTACATACAGGGCAAGTAAGACATAGGTTAAGGCAGTTGAAGCCAGAGAATAAGAAGCTAGAAAATTAGAGCAAATTTCAATAGTTAGTTTGACGCCCACCAGAGCAATTCAGTGAGAACCCATGTTGAATCTGTGAGCTTGGAGAGGTGTTTAAGCCAGAACAGCTGGGTTGAACCAGCTAGCCAGAGTTCAGAGTGAACTAGAGTGGGTAAGCTTTCCAGCAGAATGCTTCCAAGAGAATATTTACATCTAGCCAATAAAAGTAACTTTTAGAGTGGATCCTCCTTAATCAATTACCAAGTATGAAATAACCCTACAAGCCTGCCTATAGACTGACCTGATGGACTCATTTTCTCAATTGAGCTATCCTGCTTTCAAGGAACTCCAACACGTATTGAGTTTACATAAAACTAATCAAGAGATTAGTCATTTTTAACCTACCCTTGTGAATGACCCGATATCCATATGTATGGCTGTTATATCCTTGGAATGTATTATATTAGCTTAACAAAATACTAGCTTCTACTCTAAACCTCCCTGCCACTCCTTGGTGGGGGGCAAAGAAAAAGGTAAGGCTGATATTAGTAGCAAATAGGCTTATGCCAAGATTCCCTGATTTGGTTTAACTTGCCTATCTAATGGTTCCATGCTCTCCTGGCTAGCATTAGGTCAACTTGGCACAAGATATATTCAGAGAAGAGAAAGCTCCAGTTGAGAAAATGCCCCCATAAACTGGGCTGTAAGCAAATCTATGAAGCACTTTATTCATTGATGATTACATGGAGGGCTCAGCCCACTATGACTGTGTCCACCCCTGGACTGATGGTTCTGATTTCTATAAGAAAGAAGCCTGAGAAAGCCAGGAGAAACAACTCAATAAGCAACATCTTCCATTGTCCCATGCATTAGCTAATGCATAATATGTTCCTTCACTCTTTTTGGTCATGGTATTTTGTCTCACCTCTCCTCTTTCTCAAAACCATCATCCTTTTTCTCCCTTCAGAAAAGGCTAAGCCTCTAAGTGACAAAAACAAAAACAGGGTGAAATAAGGTACAAGACAATGCAACAGCCATCTTATCTAGGCTGTACACGTCAGCCTATTAGGAGGGAAAAAGCGTTAAGGCCAGGCAAAAGAGTCAGAGATACACCAGCTCTCACTATTCATATGCCAACAAAAACCATCAAGCTACTAACCGTAACAGATATGCAGAGGACCCTGTGCAAACCCATGCAGGCCCCATGATTAATATTTCATTGATTCTCCTTTTCTTAGCCTACATCTCTGGGATTTCTAGTCTTTGTGTCCTGGTCATCCAAACAGTGTAGGGGATGTGCTTCTTCTAGTATCATGGGCTTCAAGTTAACCAGACATTGATTGGTCACACCCACAAGTTCTGTATCATCATTTCCCCAGCACAAGCAAATCGGGCTTTGTAAGTGCCTTGCTGTTCAGATTTCTTTTTCTATAGCCTGAAGAGTATCTTTCTGCACCAAAGAGACAACAATATATGTGTGAACTCTCCATTTAGGCACCTGCTTGACCTCTATAGTCAATGAGCTGTGTGGATGTTAACCTCAGCAATGCAGCCGTACTCCCATTTTTTTGGACACTGACTCTGTCCTAGCATCATGCTAGATTATGGAGGGATCTCCATGGGGATGACCTTGACTACCAACTCAACTGAATGTAACCCAGCGCCAACACTGAAAGCCTTGCATGGATATAATAACGGCCAGTTCATCCTTCATATCCTACATTGCTAAGAGTCCTCACTAGAATCTCCTTCATAGATTTTAGTAAATATCCACTGAAGGAGATTTCGATACTATTCTGCTAAATGCCTACAATGCCAGCTTTCTTGCCTTGCATTCTCTCCCCCAACTCCCACCTGATCTTTCCTCAACCTGACCCATCTGCCCCATTATACCAGCAAAAACTATTTTATTATACCTTCCCAGGGATATTCATATGACCCCTGAAAGCCCTTTCCTTATGTAACCTCTATGGATCTGTGGAATGGAGTTCATTTATCTTTTTACATAATAGCTATTATCAACTTACAAGGAAAAAAACATAGCATAGTTGGCTTTCTGGGTCTGCTTTACCTTTTCAGGATGATTATTCTTTAAATGCATCTATTTGCCTACACATTTCATGATGGGATTAAAAAAAAAAACTATTGTGTAACTTCCCTGTGATTTCTTTATTTATTCTTAACATTCATAAAAGCATTCTTAAATTCACTGACTCTATTTTGCATTCATCAAGTGATAGCTGCTGTTTCACTATGAAACTTTCCTCCTCTATATTTTACAAACTTAGTAGTAAGACTAAGATCAATCTCTGTGACTCATGCTCTGCTCCAGCTGCTTAGGCTCTTTCTGTTTCCATCCAACTCTCTCTAAATATACTGAATTCTATATTTTCACTTCCTAGTGTGTGATTTATCTATCATTGAAGGAGATTTCAATTCTTCCCCTTCTGCTAAATTACCCAAACTCTTCCGTTTCCAAACTCACTGTTCTACTGTCTATCTTGACTGCTACGTTCAATTCTTTTGGTCATTATTTCTGGAGAATTTACCTTCTTTTAGTATGAAGAACAACATTCTGTGTTTATTTTATCAAGTACAGAAGAATGAAAAAAAATCACTGACCTGATGTTTATTGTGAGTCAATTGCATTCCACTTCCCATGCACTTCTCTCTGCATTAAACTGATCACTTGTCTTCTGTAATTGCACACTTATGTTTCACATTGGCTAGTACAGAGTCTGGCATCAGACACACTAAGCTTGATTTCTGCTCAAGCTCAATAAATATACTTAATAAAATATTAGAGTTCTTCAGATGAGCAGTGATCCAATGACACTAACTATTGCAATGAGCTAACACATTGGGCTTGACAAATAATTAACAATGGATAGCTCTGAAATGGTGCATAAACAAGACATAAGGATGATAGTCTCCGAAGTAACTCAAGTATGTAAGGATTCTGATTTGTATGGAGAAGTCTGTGGTTTAGATAACATTTTCAATAGTTTTAATACTCAGTAGTAAAATTGTCTTTCATATTTGGAAATTGTAGACAACATAGAGAGCAAACTGAACCCCGTTAAGCACTATCAAAGGGGCCAATTTATAATTAACACATATGCTACTGTGCTATCATTACTTCTTTTCCTTTAGAAATGACCATGTGGATCATTCACCTAATTAAGCTGTCCCAAAGATTATTTAAGAATACACAGCAAATGATTATTGCTATGTGGACAATTTCGTGTGTTCTAGTTTGCCTACCAAAACTTTTCTATCTCTGTCTCTGTCTGTCTGTCTCTTCCTTGCTTTGATTCTCTCTATCTTATTCCTATTTTTATTTCTCTGTATGTGTGTGTATATGTGACAGTGCCAGCCAGCCAGCCAGCCAGCCAGCCAAAGAGAATAATGGCTATAGTTCTGGGTTCTATGATTTGTCTTCTCTGAATTCCAGCAGAAAGCTTTCCTATGTCTATAATTATGACCTTTGTATAGACCTTGGCAAGCTGCCTGGCCTTCACTTTGAAAATACTGCTCTGGGGTACATTGATTATAGTGTAGTTATTAACACTTGATTATGGGCTCTAAGAATTCTATTTAGAGGCTTCAATACATTATGGATCATGTTGCTACATGTACACATTTTTGAATATGAGTTTCCTTGAAATTCTAGACAGGAACATTAAAAGCTCACATCTTTGACACACAATTGTTGCTTTCATATAGATTTTCTGTTTCATAATTTCCTAAGAGTTGATATACTGCAGTTACTGAAGCCAGTCCCTTTGCTCAAGGGAGTGTGGGGCTATAGGAGTTCTTCTTTGTATAATTCCAATGCACAACATTTATATAGTTGTTTAATTTTGTTTGTATGAATGTGTAAAGTGTTTTTATTTTCTTCATTACCAACATGCAAAAGTAGCAAATAAACCTAGATTGCCCATGGTAAAAAGCTAATTCCTTCACAAAACATAATTCTGGTGCAAATTCTGTGAGCTTTTCTTAATTGTGCTCATGTATTGTGGCAAGAAGCAGGCATTTATATCCCTCAACAGCAGCAGTGAAACAAGCTCACCTTTGTAAGCTAATGAAGAGAGAGTTACATACCATGATTGGTTTCTGTGTGATAATGTTTTCTAAGCATCCAATTTTCCATATACTGGATTATTTTAAAGTTAAAGTTGTTACCATAAACCATCTTCTTTACAACGATTATGTATTTTCTTCTGATTGTATAGGGGTCACGTATTGAAAATAAATTTACATCAGAGGGATTTCTTGCCATTAGTTTAGAGATGCAATTCTATCTGTTCTATTTGTTATTTTTCTCCCATGTTATGGAGTGAGACAAAGGCTGTGTATATGACAAGATGTTAGGAACATATACTTCTCTTGATTTGGAGCTTATACATCTCTCTCTCTCTCTCTCTGTGCTCATATGTGTTTTAATGTATGCTTGTTTCTAATTCATTTTTGTATTTTTATAGATATATATGTATATACACATGTATTTATATACATACATACACATATATGTACATATGTATATGTCTATATATGTATGTGTATGTATATATATATGTATACACATATGTACACACATATGTATATACATATATGTGTGTATATATATATGTATGTGTGTGTGTATATATATATATATGTGTTCCAACTATTTCCATATTCTGTGGCCCCATAAGAAAGCAACACTCTGAGAAATATTTCTTACATTCTAAGTACCTGGAACTGCAGCTGGACCTTACAGTCAGAGTTAATGATAAAATTAAGGTCATTTTAGACAAGACTGCTAGCCTACTGTGTCCTCAAACTCTTTCAGTTACCTGCCTTAATAAGAACAATGCAGCTATAACCTTTACGTTCCTTATATTTCCCATGTAATCAAAATCTATAGAATAAAATAATGTACAGCTCCAATTTCAGGTTATGTACTCTTCCCAAGCCCTTGGTTCAGATAAAACATCTACATCATATTTTTAAAGCAGCAAATACAGAATTGAGAACAACTTCCTAAAATATAACATAATAGTTGAAAGCAAACATTTATGAATATTACTTGATAAACAATGATATTTGTTTATATGAGCCATTTGGGATCACTTGGAGCCATTTTGCACTCTGTTAAAATTTTCTGTAAAGCATCCCATCCCTTCTTCATAAAATGCCTTCTGTATGCTTCAGTAAATCCAGAGTGAAGTCTTTTGTTAGGTACAGATAGACAACACAGACTCACAATTCATAGAGCAGACAGACAGAGATATATACAGACAACGGGTCATGTATTTATACATATAAAAGGGCAAACAGACTCACAAGACATCCTCAGGCAGGCACAGATTCAGATTCATGCAACAGACAATGAGAAGCTGGAAGACACAGAAGAATGAAATAGGTCATTAAAATCCTCACTTGCTTTTTGTTAAATGACTCCAAGAGGAAGTGGAGTAATTTATTATTTTATTCCTTAATGTGACAATGAAGCAGTTTTGATAACTTGGACTTAATTAGTGGTGAATTATCATACACTCATCTACTTAACTACCCAACATCAAGATTTTTTCCTTCTCAAAAAAAAATTAGAAGAATGAGAATAAGAAAAAGAAAGAACAACAACAAAGAAAAGCATAAAATCATGGCAACTGTTTTGTATTTACCAGCTATTCCTGATCATGAGGCCTGTATGGAAGTATGGTTGATATTCCAGGTGAAGTTTCATTGGAGAACATTGGTTTTCCCACTCCAGGTTTATATCAATGGCAAAAGGCTTCATGGTTGGACTTAGGTTTTTGTGTGTAATTTCCAAAGCATGGAGAACTGCCTTCTCTCTCCTCCAGGGACACAGAAGTCCTGCCTGCCCCTTCAGTCCAGTAATTGGCCCAATGCCTTCTTTATTGACAGATCAAGAATCAATTGGGGAACAGGACCAAAACCACTGGAAAATGATCTTCCTTGGACTTTTTCAGCACTCAGGGATTTACAGTCTTTCTCCCTTCTCTACCACATGCAATTATTAATACAATGCAGCTTCTAAAAAATAAACTATAATTTTTTCACCTGTTATGAAAGAAAAATTTTACTTATACAATAGATCAAATGACTTATCTTAAAATGGTAGGTTAAGGATTGATGATTGATGGGAAAGATACATTTAAGTACAAGGTCATTAGTAATGGATCTTGACCTTTTCAAAGTTTTATGTTATGTTCAGTTTGTCTTATTAAGTTTGAAATTAAGCCAAAGTATAATTCTCATCATCTACCATTTTGTTTTATTATTTATGTTTAAATATATTGTTTGGGAATATTTTATTTTATTATTCTTTCAAAAGAATGGATTTACTACAAATACCTCCATAAATAGTACTTGAAACAAAATAATTGTATACTTGCTTCCTTACTTTCTTTGTGTTCTTTTTGGATTTCTTGCGAGATTGAATATATTGTTACTTTTTTTCTAGAGTGAATAATTTTTTTCAGATTTTTATAGGTGATGTGGATGACTATGGTAATGTCTTACAACATTCATTTTCTTCATTTTTCCTTTTTAATGTTCATAAGATACTACTGTCACCATCAATACAATACTTTGAAGATTATCTCATAGAAAAGTCATTGAGCAACCATCATCCTGTGATAATAGGCTACCACTATGCATTTAGAGTAGTTTAATAAGTATATTTTGTGAACAATATACAAATAAAATTAAGTTTTTTGTTACATTTTAAGTGATCTTTTTCTTCTTTTTGTAAAAATCATATAATTAATCACATCTCGTTGGTAAGAGAAAATTTAAGAAGAAGTGTATTTAGGGCCACAGATGGTAAAATATGTTTGATGATTTGTAAATAGAAGGTGGAATTATCTGTTTCTAAGAAGGTGACAATATGGTAATTAACAATGGTTCCTTACCTTTTTAAAGTTTTATGATATGCTCAGGTTTTTTTTAAGTTTAAAATTAAACAAAAGTGTAATTATGATCACATGCCACTTTCATTCATTGTTTTGTTAGGTTTTTATATATTGTTCAGTACTTTTTATTATTCTTTACAAAAGGAATAATGCATTTATTACAAATATTTCTAGTAACAATAATTGAACCACACCAATTGTATACCTGCTTCTTTACTTATTTTGTGTTCTGCTTTTTTGGTTTCATGTACATTTGTTTCTTGTGTCATGTCATTTAATTGAATTGGTTTTTAAAAGATTTTATTCGTGAAAGGAAGATGTCAACACTTAGAACAAAATTTCCAAACATTGTATTCAAGTGTTGTGATATTAATATAGTTCTTTTATAATTTAACTTCAGATTTCCCATCCTCAAACCACTCTTGAATACTATAGTAGTCACTCTTCAATAGTATAGTGAATTTGAATATTATCAGTCACAGGATAAAATGAAAACTCATTTTTTATGTGTATAATATATAAACTTATTATTCAAACTATATGAGATACCACCTTCTGAGAAAGGGGAAAGGCAGGGAGTACATTGCCTTTTTTATGGATGATTTAGTGTCTGCTATAATAAAATCACTTTGATTTTGTGTTCTGCTGTTCACCCCTCATTTGTATACGCCAAGATGAGCCCAAGTGCAGACCAAGTGCTACTGGATAAAAATATGCTCCTGCAAGAACTGCAAAGAATGAAAGGGCTGTGTGCATCGAATGCCAGATTTACTATGAATGAGGGCAGGACACTTAGTACTGAGGAAAGCAATCCGCGTAGGAAAATCATAGCAGTTCAAATTTAGAAGACAAACGTGATTATCTGAAGAAATCTCTGGTGCATTTAAGTATTTTTTAAAATTTTTCTATATTTTCCTACTCTGTGGCATCTTTGTTATTGTATATCAATTTCTACAATTGAAATATTTAGAGAGATTGTCAAATCATATTTGAGTATGAAAAAGAAAGTTACTTTGTCATGTGGTCACCAGTTTCTCAAGAATGCCTCACAGCGTGTCAGTACTTTGGATTCTGGAGTTAAGTGTTTTGGAAAGATCTAAAAGCTATATCTACATATTAAGATTTGGGCTACCAAGATAACACAGTGAGTAAAGTCACTTTGGTGCTTCACTAGATGACCTGAGTTAGATCCCCAGGGCCCACACAGTTAAAGTAGAGCTCTTATTCCTACAGTTATTATCTGATCTCTATGTAATAATCCTCTAGTCCCCCACATCTCTAAAATTAAAATATTATAAAGTACTATAATGGAAAATTTGGGGATGCTTCCACAATATACGCACTAGCTTCATGTTGGCATGGAAAAGGATAGATTAATTTATGATGATTATTTTAGTTTGTCCCAAATAAGCAAGTATTATAAAGACAAAATTATTAGAAAAAATAAACAATAAAATGAAGGTGAAAATTTATATAAAATCCATTATGTATATGTTACTTGAACACATTTTAAAAATAAAATAATAACCTATAGGAATTTCAAATTATTTCATTCCAGAATGAATATTGATGTCATTGGTTAATTTTATTTTAATCTACAGTGATATTAACAGTTTTCTTTTTAAAGATTATTTTGTTACTTAATGTTTTACAATTTTATTATTTCTTTGATAGTTTTATGTTTTGATCATATTTAACCCCTTCTAAAGGTTAAATGATATTCTGGAAGACAACCGAGTATCCCTCTTCCAGCAGCTGACAGTTTCCAATAGTTTCATGACCAGGAGTGAGATTTCCTTGTTTAATGTCATTTCCTTTCTACAGTTTTCACAGATATTGTGGATGATTTCACAGTCATTGTAAATTCATATGTGCAGCTCTCCTGCTGCATAGAGATAATACTATGTCCTTATAGTCATCCACAGCCTTTGGCTCTTATACCTTTTCTGCTCTCTGTTTAGGAGTTATTCCTGAGTTTTTGAAGGAGGGACAGAGTTATATATGTTCCATGTTAGTGTGGTGTTTTGAATATGTTTAGTTCAAGGAGAGGGATTATTAGAAATGACCCTGTTGGAGTAGGTGTGCCCTTGTTGGAGGAAGTATGTCATTTTGGGGATGGGCAATGAGATCCTCCTCCTAACCACGTAGGAGCCTGTCTCTTTCTAACCAATTTCAGATGAAGATGTAGAACTCCCAACTCCTATTGTCCTGTTGGCAGTGTTCTTTGCCTTACAGAAGCTTTACAATTTTATGAGGTCTGATTTGTCAATTGCTGATCTTAGAGCATGAACTATTGGTGTTCTGTTCAGAAAAATTTCACCTGTGCCAATGTGTTCGAGGCTCATCCCTATATTCTTTTCTATTAGATTCAGCATATCTGGTTTTATGTAGAAGGACTTGATCTACTTCAACATGGACAAGCATTGTACAAGGAAATAAGAACGGATCAATTTGTACTCTTCTACATGTTAACCACACAAAGCCTCCGAATGCCCATGATACAACCCAGGAAGGAAGACCAGGTTGTGGATATTTCAGTCTTGCATTGATTGGGGATCTTGGAAGGCAGAGGGTGGGTAGGTAGACCTAGGAGGGAAAAGAGGGAGAAGAGGAGGGGGAGGGAAAAGGGGGACAGGATCAGGTATTGGAGGAGGCGGGAGAGGTACAGAGGGTTGGGAACTTGAATAAAAATATGTAGCCATGTGGGACGACCTGACTAATGCAGATCCAGATGCTCAGATACTTGCAGCCAACCATCAGACTTGTGCTCAGGGACCTCAGTCGGGGAGCTGGGAAAAGGACTGGAGGAGCACAGGAGGATTGCAACCCCATAGGAAGAACAATGTCCACTGGATGGACCACGCAGAGCTCTCGTAGACCACCAACAAAGTAGTGTATATGTAGGGTTCCATGCCTCCAGTGTATGTAGCAGAGGATGGCCTTGTGTGAGCGTAAGTGGATGTTGGAGATGTTGAGGGGGAGTGGTGGGTAGGGGCGCACCCTCATAAATGCAGGGGGAAGAGGGCAGCTGAGATAGGAAGGTTGTGGAGGGGTAACCGGGAAGAGGAATAACATTTGAGATGTAAATAAATGGAATGATAAATATAAAAAATTTAAAAGTGAATGATTTCAGGTTATTTTCCTAGATTACTCAGGCCATTATACAATTAGGTTTAACTAAGCTCTAAGGTTTTCTATACTTTATTTTCTTTCAATTTTCTTTATTTTGTTTTTTGTTTGTATTATTTGTTGTTGAGCACTGAAGATTAATATATTTCATATAATTTCTAACTTTTAACCAATACATGGCCCAATATTTTTAAGTCTGATAGTTTAAAATATGTTATGATATTTTCTTTTTGTTTTATGGTAATTTTTTTTTTTTTTTTTTTTTTTTTTTTTTTTTTTGGTTTTTCAAGACAGGGTTTCTCTGTGTAGCCCTGGCTGCCCTGGAACTCACTCTGTAGATCAGGCTGGCCTCAGAACTCAGAAATCTGCCTGCCTCTGCCTCCCAAGTACTGGGATTATAAGCGTGTGCCACCACTACCCAGTAGTGATTTATTTTTAATCAGTATTTCTCTAGTTTGATATTTTATATTGCTTCTTGTTGAGAATGAAGACTATTGGTTATATTTATTTGTTTGTTTGTACTTTTTATTTAATTTTTTGAGACAGGGTTTCACTGTGTACCTTTTGGTGTCCTTGAACTCATTTTGTAGACCTGAATTACCTTGAACTCATAAAGATCCACCTTGATCTGCCTCCTGAGTACAAGTATTAAAGGCATGTAACATCACTCCCAGCTATGTTGAGGATATTTACTATAGTCATATGTCTAAAAACTCTTAGCTCTCATATTCAATAATTCTATATCTCTCCTACTTATTGCATATAATATAATAGGATTCAATTTCTAAAATTAGTCCATATTTTGAAATATATTTATTATACAATATCTTGCTAGCATTCAGGTCCTAAGTTTCTTTGTAAATCATATTCTCACTTAATGATATTTTTGAAGAATTTTTATACGTGTTTAATCGAATTTTCAGTCTATATAAACTCACTAATTGGCCTATTTCATTGAATTATGATATTTTTTATGTTTAAGGACTCTCTGGAGGAAAAATATAAACATATAACAATGATTTGTCACAATTCCTTTGCAAAATTAATGTACTTTATATAATTTAAACATTTTTATTTAATTAAAATATAATTATGAACATTCACTACTCTCTAAGATATTTGGTACTAGTTTAATTTTACAGATATGAAATCTGTGGCCTAGTGACATTAATTAAAGTTTCTAATATAAGTTGGCCTGATTTTTATTCATTCAGTCACTCAGGCATGCATTCATCCCTTTATTTAGCAATACATGTCTGGTCTAATGGGAGAGACAGATATAAAACAAAAGTAATTGAGACATAATTATCTAACGGTAGATGTTTTGCAAACAGATTATAGTTGTAATGAAAAGTTAAGGGTAGTACAGGCCATAAGGGAGACTTCAAGTAAGTGGTACTTGAACAGTGACAGAAAAAATTCTATAGCCAAGACTGTATGTATAGTCTGTGTAAGCTAATGTTTTAATAGACATAATGAGTAGGAATTGTGCAAATGAGTATGTTTTTAATTATAATATGAAAAATTAGCAATACACTCATTAAATTAGAAAGATAATGTGGACAGAGTAATACATAAAAGTGAAGAATAGAGCTTGTTTCCTAACCATAAAGAAAATAATATAATTAACCAGTTAAAAACATCAAGAACTTTTTATATAGTGAATAATTTATAAAGGATGAACACTGATTACTTATTGCCATATAGATCCAGCATTTTTGTTTCAATACAGATGAAATAAATATTATTGACTATATAGTCTTCAGAACTGGAGATTTGAAATGCCCTGTACCCTTAAACTCTATGAACATATGCTAGGTGAATAAAGTTAAGGGAAAAAAGACTTTTCAACTTGAAAGAGTCAATGTTTTTAAGTCTTCATATAGAATGATTGAAAGAAGAAATACAATAATTAATGGGTAAATATTAACCATCTATCTCGAAAGTTCTAAGACATTGTAAACTAACTAGTTGAAATTCTATTTATTAAACATTGTAGTAAATAAGTGTGAGTTTCTCGAGGCTAAACAGGAATAAAATTTAATGGTCATAGAGTATTTGGACTTCTAGCGTTATTTCAAATGTTCTTCAAAGTGAACAACCAATACACATTCAAATGTGTGGTTATAGATTTAAGAAGTCAGTGGAAGGAGTGATCTGAGGGACAGGGTGGGTGTGGGGGAGATGATATTAGTGGAGGGATGGAAAATTCCAGCTGTGTTGTATTGTATGAAATAAGAATAAAGTTTTCAAAAAGTCAATGGGGAGTAAGATCAGAATCATTTGAGTAACAGCCACAGAGACATGCATACTTATCCTAAAGTCTTATCAATCAAAGATTGCCAGGCAGGTGTAATAGCAATGTATCTAGTCACATTTACCTGTTTTATCATAATCAAGAAAAATGCAGTGAAGATTATATCGATCTGTTCAGAAAGGAGAGATATTAAAATTCTTTCTCTACTCAGACTCATACTACAATGGAGGGATATAGTTATTTCAAATTATCTTAATAGTCACTTACATCACAAAGTATGTACACCCTGGATTATTAACATTACAAATACTTCAATGATATCTTTCTGAGTATATAATTTTATATTTTTCATATTCAAATTACAAAACTAAAACATAGATATATTGAAATTGTCATCAAATTCACAAAGTTATTAAATATTGACATAGATTTTAATTAAAGAAAACAATCTGAAAAATCTGTACATTTTAAATATTGCAATGCATTCTTTTAGAACAGAAGAATTATTAACAATGAAAATAAAATATATTTTGTAACCCATAAGGCCGCATAATTTAAGGAATGATTTAACTTAAAATATAACATTGAAAAATGCAGTTCTACAGGCTGCAAATTAAATCATCTCTATTTCGTCACCAATGTTCATTCAAATATATAATATTCTCACTTAATGGCCATGTAATTGTCTAAGCAAACAATATTCCTTTAAATTATATACTCAGGCCTTTCTACATAATTTTCTAATAGTTGAGAATACATCTGGACATATAACTTTAAAAAAGACATTAAATAGCCATATATACAAAGAAAAAATGTTTATTTCATGATACAATAGATATTCCTGTACTATCAATCATAGAGTTAAATATTTTTCTTAAAAAAGGTTTAAAGTGCCTAAAATCCCCTAAATTGGGAATCATTTTAATGCTCCTGAACCAATAGGCTTTAATGTCTAGCTGGACTAGTGTGTTGTAGGGGGATTTTAAAGCTGACTGGCAAGCTTCTACAGCTAAAAGTGGACAGCTCTGTTATCCAGAGAAGCCTCTTCTACCTCAAGCAGGGTGAAAGATTTATAAAACCATTATAAAATGTAATCCCTTGAATGTATCATGTATAGCACACCACAGACCTTTAAACTACCTATGATGAATCAAGATAAAATTAGACAAAAGCACATTGCATGATAAGATATAGGTAAAAACAGGAATATGAAAACAGACATCAAACAAGGCCTATGACATCAAAGAACTCTCTGGAGCTTGAACTCTTGGGAAGTTGGGGGAATGTAATTTCCCTTTATTAATGGCATTGAAACAATATACACATTTTAACTTTAATTTAGAGATTATTGTGATATTTGATAGTGCTGAGATGCTATGTAACCATTCTAAGTTTCATCTAAGAAACTGAAGTTTTAGCTTCACTGAATCTGAAGAAATACTGTTAAAGAACAGATATTGTATTCTAGTACAAAGTATTTAAGAGAATTCTTTAAAGGTCCATTATGAATACAAAAGAGAAATTGAATGTTTATATGGTAAGGTAAGTTAAAACAATATACATTGTGATTTGTAATTTGCTTGCTGCAAGGAAATGTGAAAATGTTTTAAATATTCATTGAATTAAAAGTAGTATTTCCCTGATGACTAAGGATGTTGAACATTTCTTTAGGTGCTTCTCAGACATTCGGTAATCATCAGTTGAGAATTCTTTGTTTAGCTCTGTACCCCATTTTTTAATAGTGTTATTTGGTTCTCTGTTGTCTAACTTCTTGAGTTCTTTGCATACATTGGATATTAGCTCTCTTTCAGATATAGGGTTGGTGACGATCTTTTCCCAATTTGTTGATTGCCATTTTGTCCTGTTGACAGTGTCTTTTGCCTTACAGAAGCTTTGCAACTTTATGATGTCCCATTTGTCAATTCTTGATCTTAGAGCATAAGCTAGTGCTATTTTCTTTAGGAAAATTTCCCCTGTGCCTAGGAGAATGCCAGGGCCAATAATTGGGAGAGTGTGGGGTGGCAAGCATGGGGAGGGGGAAGCCAACAGGGGTTTATTCTTATTGTTTTTGTTTGTTTGTTTGTTTGTTTGTTCCTGGGAGGGGAAAGTGGGAAAAGAAAAATCATATGACATGTAAATAAAGAAAATATCTAATTTAAAAAAAAGTAGCATTGACTACACTACGAATGTCTAAAAGTAGATAATGAAATAAATTGCAGAGAATTCCTGTAGAAAGTAAAATAAAGATCCTATTTCTTATCTCAATATAATAAAGCTAACAATAATCATATAACAGAAATATAATTCTTGCAATACTTATGTCTTTTAAATATATTAAATATATTCTCATAAAATATAAACAATTGAAATCACTGAAGACATAGTAACTGCAAAAGTTCAAGTGGATTCAACAGAATAAATACTGATACTTATTTGATTATATTTAGATCTAAACATACACATAGATCTACCTTATTTTTTAAATCAAAACAGAAGACATGAACATTTATATATGTAACATAGTTTTAAAATGTTGTGTGAATTAGTCATGTGAGAAGAAACTTTCAGTGTTGTAACATTTTCCATTGAATCATCACTATACAATAGAGGTGATAGGAATGGAACATTTGTTCTTCAAGATATGGCCTATATAAGCTTTGACACACCAGTGGAAGTATATTGCCTGAAGTAATTGAATTGCATGGATTAATAAAAGAAAAGTCAGGACACGTTTGGTTAAGAATGGGATGTGGATCTGGGAGAAGGTTGGAAAGGGCTGAAATATTAAAATTAATATATGAAGTTCTTGAAGTCTCACCTACAAATGTTAATCGTTCAATGAAAATTAATGATGCAACAATATAAGAAATAAGGTAAATGTTTTACATGTTGATAAGGTAAAATATGAAATACATACAAATGTCTATTTACACATATATGAGTGTATTTGTACATACTTGTAGTCACACATATTTTAGTCCAGGACTCCAAGGAAATCATTAGATTTATGTTTTAGTCTATTGATTTTAAATTTTTTCTTATTTTTACTATATAAATTTAACTGTTTGAGGCAAAGTTAAATATTTCTAATTTTGAATATTCAAAGTCTTCTAAGAGTAAAGATGAAAAATTAAAAAAAATGAAAAATAAAATAAAACCCCTACTCAGGGTTTTACAAGTTGGGGTAATTTTAAAAAGACTTTTGGATATACTTTGGTGATTAGATTTGAGTGTAGTTTCTCAAATGCACACACCTTGATATCTTTTCTTTTGTTGTTTAAAACATAAGAACAAGGGTCTGCACCATCTGGTGTTAGCCATCTGTTGCATGCGGGAGGTTGGCATATTGGTCTTTTTTAACAAAACACTATATTAAAAACTATGAAGCTGTCAAATATAGGGGAAAGAGTTTGTGACTATTGTTAGGATAAAACATTGACTCATTTCCACAAAAGCAATTTTAAACCCTTTGACTTAAATTGTAATAACTTATTAAAAGAGAATTTCATGTTGTGTTAAAGTTAAATTTTATACTGTCAAAAAATAAATTGACAACTGGAAATTTACTAGTGAAAAACACACTCTCAGCTTGGAAATAGAGATTGAGATTCTAATAAGTCAATGTAAACACAAAGTATGCCCAGGAGTGGTATAGCTGGATCTTGGTGTAAGTGATTATACAAGTTTGCACTCTCACCAGCAATGAAAGAGTGGTCCCTGCTCCACATGCTTGCCAGCTTTTGTTGTCACTTGAGTTTTGATGTCAGCCATTCTAACAGGTATTAAGATGGAATCTCAGAGTCATCTTGATTTGCATTTCCCTGATGACTAAGGATGTTTTAAGGAACATTTTAAGTGCTCCTCAGCCATTTGAGATTCCTCTGTTGAGAACTGTTCAGCTTTGTACTCTATTTTGTAACTGGGTTACATGGTTTATTGGTACCTAATTTCTTGAGTTCCTTATATATTTAGGATATTAGTCCTCTATCAGGTGCAGGGTTGGCAAAGATCTTTTTCCATTATTTAGACTGCTGTTTTTTTCTTATTCTTGGTGTAGTTAACTCTGCAAAAGTTTTTCAGTTTCATGAGGTTCCATTTATTAATTAGTGATCTTAGTGCCTGAGATATTTGTGTTAGGACTCTTGTTCAACTATATTAATAACAACCCTGTTTATAATAGACAGAAACTGGAAACAATACAGATGTCCCTTCAACTAAAGAATGAGTGAAGAAAATGTGGTACAGAAGAGATGGCTCAGCAGTTCAGAGCAGCAAGTGCTCTTCCAGAGATGCTGAGTTCAATTCCCAGCAACCACATGGTAGGACCACAATCATCTATAATGGGATCTGACACCCTCTTCTGGTTTCTCTGAAGAGAATAATGGTGTATTCATATACATAAAATAAATAAATAAATCTTAAAAAAAGAAAAGAAAAAATGTGGCACATATATAAAATGAAATAATATTCAGCTATGAAAAACAAAGACATCATGAAATTTGGAGACAAATAGATACAACTTGAGAACATCATCCTGAGTAAGGTAACACAAACCCAGAAAGACATGTTTTATATATTTTCACTCAAAATTAGACATTAGCCAAAAAGACAGAGTAGCCATCTACAATTCACAAAAAGAAGGAGGGCTAAAGTGAAAATATGCAAAGCTTACTTAGAAGAGCAATCAAAACAGCATTAGAGGTTGATGAAGAGAGGGACCTATGTGGGAGAGTGGGTGAGGATATGTATCAGGGTGCTGATCATGTGAGGGAGAAGGATTGAAAGAGAGCTAAGAGTGAAAATGGAAATGATTGGGGGCATCTCTAAGACCAGGTATAGACCTAGAATAGGGGAGGCTATTAGTCTATAGGGGAGCTGTTGCAGAGATTCCTAAAAGCATGTGATATAAAGACTAAAGTGGTTATCTTCTGGAGCTGGGCAGGACTTCTATTAGAAGGAAGAGAACATCAAACCACCCATACAACCTTCAACTCTAAATTTGTCCTTCCTACAAGATACTCATGGATAATAATGGAACAAGGACAGAAAAAATGGCCAACCAATGACTGACCCAACTAGAAACATATCCCAAGAAAGAAAGACAATTCCTGTTATTGTTAATGATACTCTGCTATGCTTGCAGACAGGAACTTAACATAATAGTCACCAGAGAGGCCTCGTCCAGCAGTAGATAGAAAAAGATACAGCAACATAAAGTTAAACATCAGTGGAGATCAGCAGGTCTTCTGGAAGTGTTGTGGATAGAATTGAGCAGGCCACAGAGGTCAAGGACACCACATGAAGACCTAGAGGGCCAACAAACCTGGGCCTATGATATTTTGGAGACTGAGTCACCAAACAAAGGTCATGCAGGACCTGGACCTAGCCCCACCCCCTACAGACCCCCACATTTGTAGCAGATGTGCAACTTTATCTTCATATAGATCCCCTAATAATTAGAGCAGGGGCACTCTGACTTCTGTTGTCTGCTATTGGATTCCCTTTCTGTAACTGAAGAGTCTGGTTGGGCCATAGTGGCACAGGAGGTACCCAAGGAAGACTTCACCTTCTCTGATGTGAGAAAGGTGTAGGAAGTAGGAATTGGCAAAGGATGGACTAGAAAGTGAGGAGGGAGGGGAGCTGCAATTGAGATGTAATGTGAACAAAAATAAGTTATGGGAAAACAAAATAATACTGAAGGTATATAAAGTTTTTAAAATAAACTTGTTAAATGAAGACTATGGATTTTACTTTTGCAAGATCTATTGCGAAGTTGGCCAGGGAATACCATTAGCTAAAGTATCAAAAACTTTTAGAAATGGGGAAATGGCTCAACATTTAGGAACACTTGGTGATCTTACAACAAATTCACTTGGAGGCTCACAATCACTTGTGATTCCAGTTCTTCTCTATACAGAACTTGTACCTGTACAGCCTTTGCACACACACACACACACACACACACACACACACACACACACACAAGAAAATGAGCTTTTAACATATTTAAAGTGTGAAATCTTCCTTTTCCAAAATATATTGTGGTATCAGAATCCCTTACTATACAGTTTAAGATTGCTGGAGGTTTAGAAAAATGTGAAGATTTATGGCTGGCTTAGTTACTCTTTCTACTGCTGTGAAGAAATACTGTGACCAAGACAATTTCCAAAAAAAAAACTGTCAACTTTGCCTTACAGATTCAGAGGGTTAGGCTTCATGATGTTTGGTCACAAACAGCTGAGATGTCACATCTTGGCTTATAAGTAGAGTGAAGGTAAAATACTGGGAATGATATGAATATTTTAAAACTCAAAGTTCAACCACAGTGACACAACTCCTTCTACAAGGAACTATCTCATAATTCTTCTCAAACAGTTCAACCAACTGGGAACTAAGTATTTAAATATATGAGTATATGGCAGCTATTCTATCCAATCTACTGCACTCTAATTATTAGTCATTGTTGGTTAGTGGCCATATCATGGATTTACTCCAGCTTCAAAAGTCACTATAATATTTCACTCTCAACACTGTAGAGAAGTTCAAAGTTCAAAATCTCCTCTGAGACTCAAGGCAATCTCTGAACTACAACCCCTGTTTAAAAACTAAAAAAATTCAATTTTCCCAAGAGACATTGATGCATAGTATACATTGCCATTCCAAACAAGAGGAATCTGGGCATAGTGAGAAATACTAGACTAAACTGATATAGCTTCAGGACTAAAGGACAAAGAACAAAGTAAAAGGCTTTTTGTGATTGAAAATTAATAAATTGAATGTTTTGCTAATTGTATTAAGAAACTGACCTAAGAAATACTGCTATTAGTTTGTATTCAATTTTTTCCTTAAAAATTTCAATGAAATGCTTAGAATCTTCATCAGTATTAAATTAGTTTTCCTTCACTTTCTAAATGTTTTAGACATGAATTTCATTTGAAATAATAAAGTTCAGTACTTATTCAAGTTAAAGCCTTTTGGAAAAAAACAACAATGTGGTTATCTCAACTCAAAAGACAAACTTCTAACAGACTGGAAGAACAATGGTGAATAAGCAACATGAGTCATGTTCAATAATGAATTTTAAACACATGCTTTTAACTATCAGGACAGACTTACTTACATAGATTGAACTTTAGGCAGATAGAAAGAAACAAAAACATTTGTATGTTTTTAATTATTTATTAATTAGTAATTTACTTTTGACAAATTATATATAATATATATTATTGATTTTTTATACCATCTCTTATTTTTCTCTGATTGCTATCAATGTCTCCTGAACCCCACATTTTATAATTTCTTTTCTTTGACCTGTGTGTTTTCACACTTATTTTGTGACCTACCTGGTTTAATTTAACCAGGTCCCTGTGTGTCACAGTGGACATGGATCTGTGCTGTGAAGCCACAAGGGCTCATCAGAGGTAAAGACCTAGATGTACGGAAGCCTTCCTGCACACCCCCCTCCAATGTTATCTTTGTTAGTGATTGGTAAATTAATATAGGTATATTTTTCAGTGCCTTTCATAGTTCTATTCTAAAACTTTATTTTTCTGTTCACGACACCAAATGCAATAATGTTGCTGAAAATACACCTAGGTAGACAATGTAAAAAATTACTCAGTGAATTACTCATTCAAGTAAAGAAAACAACGATAAAACTTTTCGCACTAAATGTTTATGATTTTCTTATATTGTGGTTATGAATAAAATATTGTTTATTTGTTAGATGTTTGTGCTTTACCCTTTCCCTGTGTGGAATAATTTTGTTTTGTCTTACACTTGTATTTTTTGTATTGAATTAATTCAAATTAAGCAACCTGAAAGATTTATATTTTTGAAGAATTTGGAAACTGAAATCAAGGTGGCTTTTGACACATAAAAATATCCAAAACAATTGTGTACTTCAAATTATTTCTTCAAAAATTTTTACTCCGTCATAACCGTTAGAATAACACCCTGTTATTACTACAAGAGAAAAACCATGCTTTATTGTTTAAAAGGAATATTTCTTTATGATAAAGACCTCCTGGTAAAATTAGTTCACCTATGTACTATGTAAACTTCATTAGACGCTGTTAGATATTGCTAGTAAAACATTTCAAAAATGTAGTAATGTCTTTGATAAATTGACTTAATTTTATAATTTTCATTGTCTGAACTATTAACTAACATATTGAATGTATATTTTGATTACATATATTCAACTAAGTCTATTTATTTATAATGTGCAACATCAGAAGTATAATATAGTTACAGAGAAAATAAATCTTATGTCTTTCAAAAATTTAAACCTTGTAAAATTTTGTATAAATTTATGAATTATCTTTCCTATAAGTAAATGTTTTAAGTCCACAAGAACAACTGAAGAGAATTTAGGGGAAAAGTAAATTCAATGTTTTAGTGTACTTTAAATGTTTAAAGATGATTTTCTGTTTAAAATATACACACTCATGTCATCTTTAACAATTTTAATCACTATAAATGTACCATATATTGAATGCTTTAAAATAGTTTCTGGTTAACAGCCTTTAAACACCCAAAGGATTTCCTTCATTAAATGATTTTCCTATTCTCTAAATTCTGGTCACACAATTAATTTATAAAATTATCTTTCTGTCCTAAAGCATTTGTTCATTAAACTCCATTTTCTGTTATCAATCACATAAATGCTGGTTTTTACTCACTTAATCATAACTTGGAGGGTCATGTTATATGTTGATATTTTTTAAACCTTTCTTTTTACATTCCATTAACTTTTAAAGACCTACAGTGTTCCACGATATGCTTTCATTGGCACTACGAAAATTAACCAAATCACATGACTATTCTCCCAACTGTGACCAAACAAACAGGGTTGTTTCTTGATTTTTATTGATACTAATTTATTCAGGAATAGTGTTCATCTGTTCTACAAATGCTGCTTTTTAATTAGAGAGTTGTTAACTTTCCATCCTTCAGATCTCCTATAATTTAATATATCACTAGAGACATTGACACAAGGAAATAATCAAGAATGTTCTTTCAATAACAGATGGCTGCACGTTTCAATATAACTCAGATTCTTTTACCACTCAAGCAATTAGGATTCAATAAACATTGGCAAAAATAAATTTGATTTCATACCAATATATTTCATGAGTTCATATCCCAGTGGATATAAAACTGCAAGTAAGGTCTGTTTTCTCATAATTATTACTATTTTGATTAATACTTTGAGAATTTTTATCATATTCTCTCTCTGTGTCTCTCTCTGTCTCTCTGTCTCTGTCTCTGTCTCTCTCTCTCTCGCTAACTATGAACTACCACTTTCTATGAACTACTACTTCCTTCCTTACCTTCCTGTCTTTTTTCTTCTTCACTCATAAAGTACACTTTACACTGCCAATATATTCAAGGCTATGAGGTCTTCCATTGGTCTATGGTTGACTTAGTGGCAACAATCTTAGAGAAAACTTACTCTTCCATTCATAGCAGCTACCAATTACCATAATCTCTATTTCCTTGCACATTGGCTAACAGAAGATCTTGGTGGTAATCACTATCTACTGAAAATAAAAACAAATCATTAGAAGTATGTTTAATTCTATGGACATTTAGCACCTTCTCCAGTAGGTCATGTGTACCCATAAGTCGTGGGCCCAATATTTATTGGTTATGGGTTTCATCTTGTGGAGAAAAACTTGATCTAATAAGAAAGATATTTATACCATAATATTTGTTCCACTATTGTACCAGTGAGCATGTAAGTACTGCCATATCCTTTCATCAACAATACCATTCTTTTAAAAATTGCTTTTATTATTTTATTTACTATAGCAAAATAGGGAGCATGATCATGTCATGGCACAAGTATCAGAGTACAATATTAGGAAATCAATTCTCTCCTCTATGTTGCTGAATCAGGATCTAGTTGTTTCTCTAGCTCTGTATATTTCAGGATATCTGAGCTAAAGCTCTTTAATGATTCATTTATCTCCATCCTATATACTACCTTAGGAGAAATGGCAACATGTACACAAGCTAGCAAATCATGAGTTCTATTGTTTCCTAACCTCAAGTTTAGGTCCTACTGCTTGTGTCGGAAGCATATCCACCTGCTGAACATCTCATAATTTTTATTATTTTTCTATTAAAGTCAATTTAAAAATAAAATTATTTACCCACTTTGCTATATTTTTCAGATTACATTTTTTAAAAATTTACAAGATTTACCTGCTTCTGAAAATTACAGTTCATCTTACAGTTATTTATTATGGATTGAATGAATGAATTTTGGGGGCCATTGTATATCTAAATTTGTCGGGAGACATACCTAGTCATGTCTTAATCAGTGTTTAGTGTGGTAAATAATGGCATATTTGAAATGGATACACATTCTACTTTAAAAAATTAGACATCTATTTTATTAACGTTAATTAAAATTTATTTTACATAAAATACAATATACTCTTCCTCATCTTTCCTTTCTTGTTTTGACTCAAATGGCCTTATATTTCTTTAACTCTGTTACAGTCATATAGGAGTGTATACATACAGCCTGCTGAGGCCATTTAGCATTTCTAACATGAGCATGATTTCAGGACTGAACATTTGGAATTGATTGATCTATATATAAGGATATCCCCTATGTGCCACTGGGAAAGACTAATTCTCCCTTTTCAACACTTCTTAGTTCCTGTTGTCCTTTGTATAGTGATGGGGGTCCCATAAGATACACCCTTTTCCAGGACAATAAGTGTATTAGTACTGTGTTTTTTGAGGTCTTGTTTAGTCATATGCATAGAACCTTCACAGGGCCAAGGGCCTCTCCTCCCATTGATGACCAACTTGGCCATCCTCTGCTATACATATGCTATGAGAGCAATGAGTCGCACCATGTGTACTCTTTGGCTCGTGGTTTAGTCCCTGGGAACTCTGAGGGTACTAGTTAGTTCATATTATTGTTTGTCCTAAGGGGCTGCAAACTCTTCAGCTCCATGAGTCCTTTCTGTAGCTCCTTCATTGGGGACCCTGTACTCAGTCCAATGGATGGCTGTAAGCCTCTACTTCTGTATTAGTCAGGTACTGTCAGAGCCTCTCAGGAGACAGCTATATCAGACTCCTGTCAGCTAGTCCTTGCTGGCATCCACAATAGTGTCTGGATTTGATGACCGAATATGGGAAGGATTCCCAGGTGGAGCATTCTTTGGATTGTCCTTCCTTCAGTCTCTGCTCCATAGTTTGTCTCTGCAACTCCTTCCATGGGTATTTTGTTCTCCCTTTTAAGAAGGAATGAAGTACACATTTTGGTCTTCCTTCTTCTTGAGTTTCTTGTAGTTGGTGGATTGTACTTTGTGTATTCTGATCTTCTGGGCCAATATCCATTTATCAGAGAGTGCATACCATGTGTGTTCTTTTGTGATTGGGTTACCTCACTCAGAATGATATTCTCCAGGTCCATCCATTTCCCCAAGAATTTCATAAATTCATTGTTCTTAATAGCTGAGTAGTACTCCATTGTGTAGATGTACCACATTTTCTGTATCCATTCCTCTGTTGAGGGACATCTGGGTTGTTTCTAGTTTCTGGCTATTATAAATAAGACTGCTATGAATATGGTGGAGCATATATCCTTATTACATGTTGGAGCATCTTCTGGATATATGCCCAAGAGTGGTATAGCTGGATCCTCAGGTAGTACTAGGTCCAATTTCCAGAAGAACTGCCAAACTGATTTCCAGAGTGGTTGTACCAGCTTGCAATCCCACCAGCAATGAAGGAGTGTTCTTCTTTCTCAACAACCTCTCCAGCAACTGCTGTCACCTGAGCTTTTTATTCTTGCCATTCTGACTGGTGTGAGGTGGAATCTCAGGGTTGTTTTGGTTTGCATTTCCCTGATGACTAAAAGAGCCATAATCTTGCAGCAGATACCCTGCTCCTTTGACTGTTAAAATATGCATATGTTATGCCCCTTGAACCTGAGGTGCAGGAGTTATGTTGTAGATAGGACCCAGGTAGGCTGCCTGAAACCCTCTCACTTATCTTTTTTCTCTCCTTAGGCTGCTTCTAGAAAGATTACTCCAGCCTACCTCAGTCCATCCTCCTAGCCCATTTCCCCCTCACTGACACTGACTATTGACACTTGACATATATCATAAAATGAATGTTCATGAAATTATATTTCTTAGGTACCCATTTGATTACATTAGACTCAACCTTGTATCCAAAATGTCTGGAATCTGTAGGTTACTCTTTCTTTCACCTTTTGTAAATGATGACATCCTAAAGTTTTTGTGAGTTTATTTGGTAATATGTTACCATTATTAAATATAAATATTTGCACAAAGAGAAAGGGAGTGTTTATATTGTCATCTTTAGCATGTTATAACTATTTTAATAGTAAAAGTAAACACATGCCTACTAAGTGCCATGGCATGAAAACTAAATGTGTTAGAAATGATGGAACAGTAGCATTTAAAACCAGAAGGTGTTGTGCACATATATTAGTACAACCAATATAACAAGTTGAGAAGAGGTAATCTAGATTTCAAACAGTTAAAAGTAATCATGCCAAGAGTAGTTCAAAGCCTTCTTTGTTTGTTTGTTTGTTAACATGTGGTTTCCCTGTGTATCCTTTACATCAAGCTGACCTGGAACTCACAGAGATCCACCTGCTTTTGCCTGCCTCTTCAATCTCTTGTTCTGAGTTTAAAGGTAATTCTTGTGCCTTCTAGAGAGTGTTTTTCCTTCTGTGGGTTTGACTTGTCGAAATAGAATGTAATGATTTTTGCTCTACATTATTTATTTTATTTTATTATGCTTTGTTTTTTTTTTTTTATTTAGTAGTCTGGTCTTTTCTAATGAGAGGTTATGTTGTATGTGAAAATAATCTATTTTCATTAAAATGGAAAAAAGAGTAATGGGATTATAATATTAAAATATTAATAAAAACCTATAGAGACACCGAAAGCAACAGAGTAAAATTTTCTATTCATAATCCTGACAATAAACTATGCATTACATAAAAATAAAAAAGTATTCAGTTATTAAGATGTTATTAATTTCCATGGATATTTTTAATTATTGCTTTTCATTACATGCATAACAAAGAAAAGCTGAACCAATTTTATTGACGATGTAGAACTTTTAAGGTCTTTCTTCCCAGTAATGCTTCTCTTATAAGTTTTTCTAGTATTTATAATATTTTTAACTTTGTTATTTCCTCTTTTTCTGAAATCGGTTATAAACTTATTTTAATGAAAATATGGCATTGCATATTTATATTATACATATATTATAATTTTATTTTTATTTGTTATGCCTATAAAAAATGACATCAGAACAGAAACTGACAATATGGCTTAATGGGTTATCATCTGCCACTAAATCTGACAACTTCACTTCAGTCATTCAACTCTATAAGATGAAAGAGAAAATTCACTCTCCCAAGTTGTCCTCTGACCTTCAAATAAAGACAGTGCTATTTATTCTTTCCCCTCCAACACACAAATAATAAAAGAAATTAAAAATCATGTGATGTCCAAACTAAAAGGATGCTTATAATATATTCCTCATAGTGCTGTTTCATTTACTTGAAATATTGAAGACAAAGAATTGAAACTGACAGTAGGTTCATCATATTTTAAAATATTCTGCTATTATTGGTATAATCTTGGAGAGATTACAAAATATTTTGTTCCAATAAATATGTGATTATTATTTTTATAGTTCCTGGAAGAATTTACACTAAAAAAAGAATTTCTGGGAATAATGTCAAAATGTTGATTAATTACTATTAACCGATACAATGATATCATTACTTAGAACATCCATCTTCCAAAAAGGACAATCTCAAGAGAATGAATTACTTAAACCACTAAAGTTCACTGTTCGCACATTTATTAAATCTAGTGAAATGTTACAAATAACAGACCAAGATTATATCTTCAGCTTCTCTAAAAGGTAAAAAAATAGAAATAGGTATTTTGTTTTCATCTCTACATTTGGAATGTTGTCATTTTAAATAAAGCTTCAAACTGTTGAGAACTTGGTTACATTTTTCCATGCATAGAATAAATATATATTTAGTTAAAATATTTTCTAAGATATTTTTTTTCATTGGGAGAATTTATTGTTTTCTTCCAACATTTCCAAAACATTTGTTCATTTCTGGAAATCAAAGAAGAGGGCATTCTAAATTTAAATTATCTTTTATGTATTTAGGAAATTAAGGTAATATGAACCATATACTATAATCCATATATGAAATAAAGGTAATATGTATCAATTACTATATTAAGATGCATTTTCAATGAGTTAGCTAAAATATATGGTATATTGCTGTTTCAATGTTTTTAATGTTTTTAATTCTCTGTCTCTGTGTCTCATTAGTTTATATAGGACTGATATATTTTTTAGATTTCATTTAATTACAGTTCTGGTCCTCATGAAAAGAATGGATTATGACATTAATCTTAAGCACTTGTCTTCGGGGATTTTGTTTTGTTTTGTTTTATAGATTTTTCTGACAAGAGAAAATGAACCCTAGCCACAAGAGGTATTTCTGAATTAGTATACATCCTAGAGGAAAACCTGGTTCCCTGACTAGCTGCAGCTGGTATAATTGAGTGTCATGCTTAGTCTACAAAATAACCCAAACACCACTTTCAGGATTCTGAACCTCTTATAGAGAGAAAAAAATAATTTATTTTTAAAACAGGAAGCAGAGACAAAATGCTTCCTTCTTCCTTGACCTTATATAGACTTTCAGCAGAAGGTATGAGCCAGATTAAATATGGATCAGTATCCAGGGTCAAAAGCTTGTCTTCCAATCCCAATGGTCAGAGTTAGCTGTGGATTCACCTGCTTCAAACAAAGCAAAACATCTCTGACAGGTGTATCCTCCATTTCTTGATTATACTTCATTCCAGGTGTCGTGTCGTCAAGGTGACAACCAAGAATAACCATAACAACCATGGATACTATGTTGTTGGAAACTACTATATCTCTGGAGAAGCTGTAGTTATTTATAACTGCTTTTCATGTTCCTGGTCTGTTCTCTAGTTCTGTCTACTTACTGAAACACATATTGTCCTCAAGATACTTCCAATATTCCCATCCAAAATTCAATATTTCTGAAAAGGCAGTTATAAGAGATTTCACTTCATACAAATTAATTTCATTCTCAAGTTTCATTATCAGCATAAAGTTCATTTGTACTCAATTTTCAGTTTAATATTTCTTGATTGGTTTAAAATTATAAACTCCATTTCGATTTTGCTTTTTTCTAGTTTCATATCATACCAAATCTTGTTTACTTTATTTTTTTATTAGATATTTTTTTATTTACATTTCAAATGTTCTCCCCTTTCCTGGTTTCCCCTCTGAGAAAAAACTCTCCCCCCTCCCTCTGCTCTCCAACCCACCCTCTCCCGCTTCCATAGTGACATATTTCTGAAATAGCTGTTTTTTTTTCAATTTTAGTGTAAGTTTTTAAACCCAGTATGAAATATTGAGGAGAAAAGTTGCATTATAATCATCCATTTTCACTCTTGTGGGGAGATTGGTTGCAGAATCCCATGGGCATCCTACCTATGAGAACTCAATATCTTATAAAAGACAGAGAAGTGTTTCTATGTGACATATGACCTCTCTTGTATTTGAACTCATTTCTGTTACCTGAGTATTGTAAATGCTTAGTAAGTTGTTGTGACCTGACATTGTTTCAGTAATAAGAGAAGAAGACGAAAAGATCTGTATGTGTCTAGCATAACTGTAGAATTCTGAGTATTTTCAATTTGAATTTTGTTGAATTTATTGAGGAAGAATTGAAGATGTAGAGAGTCAAATGCATCTAAATTGTTTAGTAAGGATAAAACATAAGATTAATGTTCTGAATAAATGGAAATTGAATGCACTTGAAGATAAATAAACAGGTAGATGGATGGGGAGATGATAAATGAAAACATTCACATATGATAAATGAATGCATGGATGGATTAATAAATAGAAGATAGAAGTATAAGTGACTGCCATAAAGATGGATGAATGATTATAAATTAATGAGTATATAATTTTGTGGGATGATATATAAATAGATAAATAGTTGGTAAATTGATGATATATCAATGGATAAAAAAATACTTGATAGTATTCCCTTACTCAAAATTTTGCTTTCAATATATATTATGCATAGGAATACAACTTGAATGTCACCACTGAATAACACCAAGGAAAACTGGATAGTTAAGGGCAATATACCCTACAGTCCATGAAAGACAGAAACTACAATGAAACAATGTTCTTCTCAATATGTGCTTGTTTTTTTTTTGTTTGCTTGTTGTTGTTGTTTTTTTTTTTTTTTGCACATTGTTTTACCATAAATTATGTAGGAAGTTGGTAAGCATTTTAGAAGAATACAGAGTCAGTAACAGAGCTGACTAAAGAAGTTCAAGAGATGACTGAGGCGATCCAATCTGAAACTTTTATGCTAGTGGATCCTTTGCAATTAGACAGTCCATATCTCCAAATATTTGTTTCTGTAACCATTCTCCCTCAAAGAAATTTTATTTTACACAGATTAAAAACCACAGTAAGTGGGGATTGGAATAGCGGCTTCTTAAGATAGATTAATATATTTCCTTCTGCAAGAGGAAAGAGTCAATCTCCATAACTCAGGGAAACATTCCTTAAATTCACTCTCTAGAAGAAACCATAATTTTGATTAAATAACATTGGTAGTGGAAGTAATGTTAGTAAATTTATGAATGACTGAGTAAAAATAATGAAGTATAAAGAGTGAATTAACTTTTCTTATGACAAAGGCAACATATTCCCTTACTTATAGAAATTGAATGCAATAGTAATGTTTCAAAACATGGTTAACTCCTTGCTATAGTATAAATGTTGAAATGTTACTCAGCTTGATTGAGAATGTTGTCTAAAACTCTATATTATCTAAGTAATTTTATACTTCAAGATGTTTTAAAGTTCTCTATTAGAAGAACTGAATAATTTTGATAAATATTTTATAATTTTAACTGTAGTATTCTATACAAATTCAGAAATGAAGAGTAGACTTAAATATGCATGGAGTTTCATACTCAATCCTGACTTTTCAGAGTTTTAGTAATCATTATTTTAAGGAAAACTAAGGACCTTATCTATGATTAATACATATAAGAAACTATTTGTGAATGTTTTCTAAAAACTGACTAAACAGTTGTTGTGAATCATATGTTATTTCTGCCAATGTGTAGAACCAATGAAGAGAAGCAGACTCAGACTTTAAGAGAGAGCTATAAAACATTAATGATGCATAGAAAGAACATCTACTGTTCAAACAACATGAAGTGGTTCACTCTGATACCAATATTCACTAAATTTGCATTTCTTTCACTTTTAAAATATTTTATTTTAATCGATTGGTACATGTAAACAATAATTTATGAATCTTTCTTTTACCAATAAATTTTAAATTTAATAGTTGTAAATTCTTCTGTACTTTGAATCAATCAATATCCAGCCTTATTCTCAAATTTCTAAGATTATGGAAAGGACTGAACCCAGTAAACTGGTACTTTTACTGCTCTATAAGAATGTTTTATAAATGCTTTCAGGAAGTGCATTTATTCAAATTCATGCAAAAATTGTTCTTATGCAAATTATAATTGTTGTTACAAGGAGAAATCCACTCAAACTATCCAGTAACTACCACATTGCTTTCTCTGAATGGAGAAAATAGCATATTAGAATTCTAAAAACAAAGTAGAGATGCAGATGGCATTAACATCTTCAAGATTTTTATTCTTTTCTGTAAAAGAACTTCCATCATATTTGTCATTCTTCATAATAACTTTGTACCATCTTCTATCACATATACTCAAAGAAAATTTGAAATATAAATATCTGATAATAAACTTGTATAGAGTAAATACTGACTAAAGAAATCCTCTGCAGTGACTTCTTTTGATGGGACTCACATTGGAAGTTCCTTAGTTTTGGTTACAATTGCTATGATTAAACAAAATAACCTAAAGCAATTTGGGGAGAAAATGGCTTATATTGCTCATATTTCCTTATAAGAGTTCACCATCAAAATCAGTGGGGGTGGGAACCTACACAGGACAGGAGTCTGGAATCAGGAACTGATGCAGAGACCATCAAAAGGTACTGTTTACCAACTTGTTCCTCATGGCTTGCACAATCTGCTTTCTTATGGATTAGAGGACTACCTGCCCAGCATCAGCACTGCCTATGGTGGGCTCAACTCTCCATCATCAACCACTTCTCGAGAAAATTGCTCATCCATGATCCTATGGAGATATTTTCTTAATTAGGTCTCCCTCCTCTAATGACTCTAGAACCAGAGCGAGTCTGTACAATCAACTCAGGAACAGTTACTGGGGGAGTAAGGATGATTATAGAAAAAGCAGAAAGAAGATACAAGAAACAGAGATGGGAAGGCTATTGGTTAATACCATGATGGCAAGTAAGTGTATTTTCTTAGTGTCTTTTAAAGGCAAGCAACACAAAGCATTACTAATTCCAGAAAGATAACCAGTGACCACTAATGCTTATGTAGTGATTTTATGGTACACAATATCAAAATTTGACCAAGGCTGTTTTCTTCAGTTTTAGACAGTCTCTCAAGGACATATACATAAGCAGAGGAACTTGACAGGGTATAACACATGTCTTAATTAAAATCAAAGACAGATGTCAACAGCCACATTCAAGATTAATCACAAGCAAGAAGTCAACCAAAGTTAACTCCAAAAGTGCACCCCACGTGTCCTCCTATTTCATTGATGCAAACTAAAGCGATATCAGCTTTTGGCACAGAAAGATTGTGACTATCTTATTCTTCCCCTCAAGAAATGTAGACCTTACCAATTATCAGTACATGAATCCTAGCATTCATGACTTATCTTAGTTTGATCCACCCCTGAGAAAAATCCTACCCAATATTTTTATCTAAATGAGGCACTTTATCAGTCATGGAGCAGAAAGTTGTGCCTGTCTAAGGTTGCCATCCCAAAACACATCTCTTACCCATAATTGGAATGTGAATAATTTTGTATTCATGGCCTTTCTTAGATTGAGAAAGTTTTCAAGAAGATCTTACCCATCATTGACTACCAACTTTTGCTATGGAATACAAGGAATGTTGGACTTAAGTAACACTGCTTTGACAACTACAAAAGCTCTGATGATTCCTTTCAAGAGAACAGGTAATAAACATGTCATAAAAAGGATCATGAAGTCAAGTCCTGATATTTCCAAAGAGAGTTGGAAATGAGGAACATGAGGAAAAACAATCTGTAACTTTTTCAGAATATCATCTGCAATGCTTGCAATGTCAAAAGACAAAGGTTTGCCTTTCTTAAACATACAGCCTTCTTATGCAGGGTTATCAAGTCTAAAAATATATTAGTATTATTCCAAATACTTTTAAGGTATCTTTTTCTGGTGGTCCAGTTCTACTGACTCTCGTTATACATTTTTGGAGTTACACAAATTCAGAGATATTGAACTTAACATTTCAAAAGGCTTCTGACTTGCATTCCTTGTACATCATCTCCTATGATCTGCACTATAGCTTATAATGCATCAATCCTCTGTTCTACCTATCTATCCAAATCTTTTTGTATCCTTAGGGCATGGATTATATTTTTCTGCAAGATGATTAGCAAAACTAGCTGTTTATACCTCTTTTGCTAAAGCTAATGCAGAAGTAGTAGCATTGGCTATCAAGTGGAATGAGAGCAACAACATTGCTCAGAATAACCATATGTTTAATTCTTTCCAAAGTTTATTCTATTTCTTCTAATAATTGTATGCCTTTTTCAGAATACCACCATTCAGATAAATTTGCAGGAACTATAATAAAAGCTAACTGTGTGATACAATTAAAGATTGACCAACATACAGTGCAGAAACACAAATGGGCAAAAGACAATTAAAACAAGAAATATTTAACTAATTATCAGAGCCAATAAAAAACTAACATTCTTAATTAATAAACACTAGGGAGGTAACACAGCATATTGTATTTCCATTAACCCCAGAACTAGATCCATTTTTATCCACAGTAAACATGACACCATACAAGGCCACTGTCAATTTCAAAATATGTCTCTGAAAATATCCAGAACCAGTCCTCCAAATGCCTACTATCATTTCCTTTTAATCAATATTTAATTAATTTCCAGATCAGTCCATGTTTGAGTCAGAATAACCAGACACATTCAAGGATAGAGGAGGGTCATTATAACATCTTCTCCATTTGATTGATTTTTCAAAGGTGGGTTCCACAATCTCCATGTATTCTGTCCTGAAAAGTCTGAAAGCCTGAGGCAAGGGAGCTTGTCTATTCTGAGATATAGGCATTCCCGTTTTAATGTTCCTCACTGCAGTCTTAGTGATACTATTCTTCCAAATCTTAGGGTGCACAAGGAAATCCTAACAGCTGAGTATTATTAGAGGTCACAAGTACTCCTGGCCTTTACCATAGGGAAGAATGCAGACTAAGGTGGATCAGGAACATATGCTCAGTACAAATTCCATGTACCCATCATCAGAGTACTCAGCAAGATCTCAGTCAGCATCATTTTTTGTCCCAAGATCAGCATGTCTCACCAATTACTCTGGCAGCCAACTTTTTTCTTCACATCCTGCCAGAAAACACAAACATGCCCTCTTCCTCATATTAAAAGTGAGCAGAGTGAGTGCCAGGACAGCCAGGGCTATACAGAGAAACCCTGTCTAAAAAAACCAAAACAGGCTGGGCGGTGGTGGCGCACACCTTTAATCCCAGCACTTGGGAGGCAGAGGCAGGCGGATTTCTG
>NW_022196915.1:69198995-69204825 GCF_008632895.1 Mastomys coucha
AAACAAAAAACAAAAAACAAAAAACAAAACAACAAAAACAACAAAAAACCCAAAAAAAAACCAAAAACCAAAAAAACCCAAACAAACAAACAAAAAAACCCTGAATGAGGAACATGTGCTATGATCCAGTAGCAAAGATCCAGGACAAGGACCAAGGTTTCAGTAAGTGGATCCTCCTATTTCAACTGATCATAGACACTCAGCAGCAGAGTCCCTTGGCATCCAAGGTAAAAAATTTCAAAATAAAATTTTATGGTGAAGGAAAATACAACTCCCCCTCTATTATTTTTTGAAACTGATATATTACAACTCCATGGGCTCATTCTATAATTCCTTATCCTTGGAGACATGTAAAATTATGTTTATTATTTAGATTATAACTTATATTTTTATAGATTTACTAATTAAATTCATATTTTAACATATATAGTTAATATTTAATATTTATAATAGTGTTTTTAATATAATTAATATTTATTCCATATGATTTAGATTGACTGTATATAATATATACTAACATGAAAATCACATTAAAAGTATATAATTTACAAGGTATAAAATTCATATTTAATGTGGATAATTCATATATACACATGAGAGAACATTCATGTAGTTATTATATACATGTTAAAAAGTATATGATTCCTAACTTATATGGTATGGACAAGATCAGAATAGCCAGTATATTGACAATATAAGTTGAACTCAGGAGGTAATCCAAATTTTTAAAAAAATGATATAAAATGTGGCATGTTGATCATAAGAGAGTTAGGCAGAGAAATGGGAGCTGAATATGGTCAAATATACTGTATGAATGTATGAAATTTTCAAACAGTAATTGAAAATGTTATATTTTGAAGATGAAACACAAAAATCTCTTATTACCAAGTTTGGGAATTGACTAAATATTTAAAAATGTATGTCAAAAGTTAAAAGGAGCCTTTTCTAACTCCATCTACAGCCAGGAGGTACACCTGTTCTATAGCCCTCTGTACACCTTTTCTACCAGGGAGAGTAGGTATCAAGAGAGTGCTCTGACACTGGGTCTCAGGCTAGATAACCATTTTATCTCCGGGGACTTTCTAAGGCAAGACCAGCCAGGAGTCACTGGCCACAGAAGCTGCAGAGCAACTGGGAAAGGGTACTTCATTCATCCATCTTGACCCAGGAGGGATGGCTGATCCACAGCTCTCTGAGCACATGTCTTACCAGGGGAGAGTTGACCTCCCAGGAGTGCTGACACAGTTTTACAGATCCAAAGGGTCTGAACAAGCTCCAGTCAGAGACAACAAGAACATCTAACAACAGAGATTAACAGATGGAAAAAGGCAAATGCAAAAATCTTAAGAACAGAAACCAAGACTACTTGGCATCATCAGAACCCAGTACTCCCACCCCAGCAAGTCCCAGATACCTCAACAAACTGGAAAAGCAAGATATAGATCTATAATCCTATCTCATGATGCTGATGGGGGAATTTAAGAAAGACATAAAGTACTCCCTCAAAGAAACTCAGGAGAACACAGGTAAACAGGTAAAAGCCTTTGAAAATGAATTAAAAGAGAACACAAGTAAACAAATGGAATCCCTTAAAGAGGAAAGACAAAAATCCCATAAAGAATTACAGGAAAGCACAACAAAACAAGTGAAGGAATTGAAGAAAATCATTCAGTATCTAAAAATGGAAGTAGAAACAATTAAGAATTCACAAAGGGAGACAACTCTGGAAATAGAAAACCTAGGAAAAAAGGCAGGAGCCATAGATGCAAGCATCACCAACAGAATACAAGAGATAGAAGAAAGAATCTCAGGGGCAGAAGACACCATAGAAAACATTGACACAACAGTCAAAGAAAATGCAAAATGTAAAAAGATCCTAACCCAAAACATCCAAGAAATCCAGGATAGAATGAGAAGATAAAACTTAAGGAAAATAGGTGTAGAAGAGAGTGAAGACTTCCAATTTAAAGGACCAGTAAATATCTTCAACAAAAATTATAGAAGAAAACTTCCTTAACCTAAAGAAAGAGATGCCTATGAACATAAAAGAAGCCTACAGAACTCCAAATAATTTGGACCAGAAAAGAAATTCCTCCTGTCACATGACAATCAAAACTCTAAATGCACAAAACAAAGGAAGAATATCAAAAGCAGTGAGGGAAAAAGTCAAGTAACATATAAAAGCAGACCTATCAGAACTACACCAGACTTTTCGCCAGAGACTTGAAAGTCAGAAGATCCTGGGCTGAAGTCATATAGACCCTAAGAGAAAACAAATGCCATCCCAGGCTACTATACCCAGCAAAACTTTCAATTACCAAAGATGGAGAAACCAAGGTATTCCATGACAAAACCAAAGCTACATAATGTCTTTCCCCAAATCCAGCCCTTATAAGCACAATAAATGGAATACTCCAACAAAAGGAGGAAAACTACATCCTAGACAAAGCAAGAAAGTAATATTCCAACAAAATGAAAAGAAGATAGACACATGAACAGAATTCCAACTCTAACAACAAAAATAACAGGAAGCAACAATTACTTTTCCTTAATATCTCTTAATATCAATAGACAAAATTCCAATAAAAAGACATAGACTATCAGACTGGGTATATAATAAGGACCCAACATTTTATTGCATACAGGAAACCCACCTCAGTGACAAAGACAGACACTACCTCAGAATCAAAGTCTAGAAAACAATTTTCCAAGCCAATGGTCCAAAGAAACAAGCTTGATTAGCTATTTTAATATCAAATAAAATCAACCTTCAACCTAAAGTGATCAAAAAAAGGTAAGGAGGGTCACTTCATTCTCTTCAAAATTAAGATCTAGCAAGATGAACTCTCAATTCTGAACCTCTATCCTACAAATGGAAGGGCATCTGTACTAGCTGGTTTTGTGTGTCAACTTGACACAGGCTGGAGTTATCACAGAGAAGGGAGTTTCAGTTGGGGGAGTGCCTCCATGAGATCCAGCTGTGGAGCATTTTCTCAATTAGTGATCAAGAGGGTACGGCCCCTTGTGGGTGGTGCCATCCCTGGGCTGGAAGTCTTGGGTTCTATAAGAGAGCAGGCTGAGCAAGCCATTGGAAGCATGCCAGTAAGAAATCTCTCTCCATGGTCTCTGCATCAGCTCCTGCTTCTTGACTTGCTTGAGTTCTAGTCTTGACTTCCTCTGGTGATCAACAGCATGTGGAAATAAGCTAAATAAATCCTTTCCTCCCCAACTTGCTTCTTGGTCATGATGTTTGTGCAGGAATTGAAACCCTGACTAAGACAGCATCTGCATTCATAAAAGAAACTTTACTAAACCTCAAAGCACACATTGCACCACATACAATGATAGTGGGAGATTTCAACACCCCACTCTCTTCAATGGACAGATCATGGAAACAGAAAAAAAAACTAGGACACAGTGAGACTAACAGAAGTTATGAAACAGATGGATTTAACAGATATCTATAGAACTTTTTTATCCTAAAACAAAAGGATATACCTTCTTCTCAGCACCTCATGGTACCTTCTCTAAAACTGACAATATGATTGGTCACAAAACAGGCCTTAACAGATACAAGAAGATTGAAATAATTCCTTGCATCCTATCAGATCACCATGGAATAATTCTGGTCCTCAATAACAACATAAACAATAAAAAGCCCACATAAACATGGAAGCTGAACAACATTCTACTCAATGATATCTTGGTCAAAGAAAAAATAAAGAAAGCAATTAAAGACTTTTAATTTAAAGAAAGTGAAGCCACAACATGCCCAAACTTATGGGACACAATGAAAGCAGTCCTAAGAGGAAAACTTGTAGTTCTAGGTGCCTCCAAAAAGAAACTGGACAGAGCAGACACCAGTAATTTGACAGCACATCTGAAAGCTCTAGAACAGAAAGAAGCATATAAACCCAAGAGAATTGGATGGCAGGAAATAATCAAACTCAGGGCTGAAAACAACCAAATGGAAACAAAAAGAACTATACAATTAAACCAGAAGCTGATTCTTTGAGAAAATCAACAAAATAGATTAAACCCTTAGCCAGACTAACAAGAGGGCACAGAGACAGTATCTTAATTAACAAAATCAGAAATGAAAAGGGAGACATAACAACAGAAACCTCGGATGTCCAAAAGAATCATGAGATCCTACTACAAAAGCGTGTACTCAACAAACCTAGAAAATCTGGATGAAATAGGAAACTTTTTAGACAGATACCAGGTACCAAAGTTAAATCAAGATCAGGAACATGATCTAAACAGTCCCTATCCCTTAATGAAATATAAACAGTCATTGATAATATCCCAACCTAAAAAGCCCCTGACCAGTTGGGTTTAGTGCAGAGTTTTATCAGACCTTCAAAGACCACCTACTCCTCACACTATCCCACAAAATAGAAACAGAAAGTACTCTATCCAATTCATTCTATGAAGCTACAATTGCTATGATACATAAATCACACAAAAACCTTAACAAAGAAAGAAAACTTCAGACCATTTTTCCTTATGAATATCGATGCAAAAATACTCAATAAAATTCTTGCAAACCGAATCCAAGAACACATCAAAATGATCATTCATCATGATCAGGTTGGCTTCATCTCAGGAATGCAGGGAGGGTTCCATATATGGAAATCCATCAACTTAATTCACTACATAAACAAAGTCAAAGAAAAAAAAACATATGAACATCTCATTAGATGGTAAGATAGCATTTGTGAAAATACAATATCACTTCATTATAAAAATCTTGGAAATATCAGGAATTCAAGGCCCATACCTAAACATAGTAAAAGCAATGTACAGCAAACTAGTAGCCAATATAATAATAAATGGAGAGCAACTTGAAGCAATACCACTAAAATCAGGGACTAGGCAAGGCTGCCCTCTCTTTCCCTACCTATTCAATATTATACTTGAAGTCCTCTTCAGAGCAATTAGAAAACAAAAGGAGATCAAAGGAATACAAGTTGGAAAGGAAGAAGTCAAATTATTACTATTTGCTGATGATATGATAGTATACTTAAGTGACTCTAAAAATTCCACCAGAGAACTCCTAAGCCAGAAACAACAGCAAAGTAGCTGGATAAAAATTAACTCAAGTGAATCAGTGGCCTTCCTCTATACAAAGGATAAACAGTCTGAGAAAGAAAGTAGGGCAACACCAACCTCCACCATAGTCACAAATAATACAAAATACCTTGGTGTGACTCTAACTAAGCAAGGAAAAGATCTGTATGACAAGAACTTCAAGTCTCTGAAGAAGGAAATCAAAAAAAGATCTCAGAGGATGGAAAAATCTCCCATGCTCATGGATTGGTAGGATTAATATAGTAAAAATGGCCATCTTGCTGAAAGCAATCTACAAATTCAATGCAATCTCTATCAAAATTCCAACTCAATTCTTCACAGACTTAAAAAGAGCACTTTGCAAATTCATCTGTAATAACAAATAACCTAGGATACTGAAAACTATTCTCAACAATAAAAGATCCTCTGGTGGAATCACCATCCCTGACCTTAAGCTGTACTACAGAGCAATTGTGATTAAAAACTGCATGGTAATGTTCCTCTTTCTCCACAACCTCTCCAGCATCTGCTGTCACCTGAGCTTTTTATCCTAGCCATTCTGACTGGTGTGAGGTGGAATCTCAGGATTGATTTGATTTGCATTTCCCTGATGACGAAGGATGTTGAACATTTCTTTAGGTGCTCCTCAGCCATTTGGTGTTCATCAATTGAGAATTCTTTGATTTCTCCTTACTTCATTGCTGGTGGGATTGCAAACTGGTACAACCACTCTGGAAATCAGTTTGGCGGTTCCTCC
>NW_022196915.1:69205218-69213727 GCF_008632895.1 Mastomys coucha
TATAGTGGAGGATTGCAAATTCAATCATCAATGGGAGGAGAGGACCTCAGCCCTGTGAAGGTTCTGTGACCGAATGTGGAGGAATGCCAGGGCCAATAAGCAGGAGAGGGTGGGGTGGCAGGCATGGGGATTGGGGAGAAAGCTGGGGTTTGTTTTTGTTGTTTTTGTTTGTTTCTTTGTTTTTTAGAGGGGAAACTGGGAAGGGAGAAATTTACATGTAAATAAAGAAAATATCTAAAAAAAAAAAAAACTGCATGGTATTGGTACAGTGACAGGCAGGTGGGTCAATGGAATAGAATTGAGACCTAGAAATGAACCCACACATCTATGGTCACTTGATCTTTGAGAAAGAAGCTAAAACCATCCAGAGGAAAAAAGATAGCATTTTCAACAAATGGTGTTAGTTCAACTGGAGGCATGTAGAAGAAAGCAAATTGATCCATTCCTATCTCCTTGTACAAAGCTCAAGTCCAAGTGGATCAAGGAACTCCATACCAAACCAGATATACTGAAACTAGTAGAAAAGAAAGTGAGGAAGAGCCTCGAGCACATAGGCACAGGGGAAATTTCCTGAACAGAACACAAATAATTTATGCTCTAGGATCAAGAAACAAACAGCACTTCATAAAATTACAAACTTCTGTAAGGCAAAGGACACTGTCAATAGGACAAAATGGCAACCAACAGATTGGGAAAGGTCTTAACCAGAGAAACAAATAACCCTATTTAAAATGGGGTACAGAGCTAAACATAGAATTCTCATCTGAGGAATACCAAATGACTGAGAACCACTGAAATAAATGTTCAACATCCTTACTCATCAGGGAATTGCAAATCTAAACAACCCTGAGATTCCACCTCATGGCCATCAGAATGGCTAAGATCAAAAACTCAGGTGTCAATAGATGCTGGCGAGGTTGTGGAGAAAGAGGAACACTCCATTGCTGGTGGAATTGCAAGCTGGTATAAGCACTCTGGAAATCCATTTGGCAGTTCCTCATGAAACTGGACACTGAACTACCTGAAGACCCAACTATACCACTCCTGGGCATATACCCAGAAGATACTCCAACATGTAATAAGGACATATGTTCTATTATATTCATAGCAACCTTAATTATAATAGCCAGAAACTGGAATCAACCCAGATGTCCCTCAACAGAGGAATGGATACAGATAATGTGGTACATTTACACAATGGAGTACTACTCAGCTATTGAAAAACAATGAACTTATGAAATTCATAGGGAAATGGATGGATCTGGAGAATATCATCCTTAGTGAGGTTCCCAATCACTAAAGAATACACATGATATGCACTCACTGATAAGTGGATATTAACCTAGAAGATTGGAATACACAAAGTACAAACCAAAAACCACAAGAAACTCAAGAAGAAGGAAGACCAAAGATGGACATTTCATTCCTTCTTAAAAGGGGGAACCAAGTACCCATGGAAGGAATTTAAGAGACAAACTATGGAGCAGAGACTGAAGGAAGGACAATCCAGAGACTGTCCCACCTGGGAATCCTTCCCACATTCAATCACCAAACCCATACACTATTGTGGATACCAGCAAGTGCTTACTGACAGGAGCCTGATATAGCTATCTCCTAAGAGGCTCTTATGGTGACCGACTAATACAGAAGTAGAGGCTCACAGTCATCGGTTGGACTGAGCACAGGGTCCCCAATGAAGGAGCTAGAGAAAGGACTCAAGGAGATGAAAGGGCTTGTAGCCCCTTAGGAGGAACAATATGAACTAACTAGTACCCTCAGAGCTCACAGGGACTAAACCACCAACCAAAGAGTATACATGGTGGGACTCATGGTTCCAGCTGCATATGTAGCAGAGGATGGCCTAGTTGGTCATCAATGGGAGGAGAGGACCTTGGTCCTGTGAAGATTCTCTGTCCCAGTATAGGGGAATGCCAGGACCAGGAAGTGGGAGAGAGTGGGTCGGTGAGCAGAGGGAGTGGGGAGGGAATAGTTTTTCTTTCCCCCCAGAGGGGAAACAGGGAAAGGAGATACTTTTTGAAATGTAAATAAAGAAAATATCTAATGAAAAAATGTAAAAAAAAATTAAAAGGTAAGAAAATGGAAAGAAGGAAGGACAAAAGGGAAGTAAGGAAGAACGAAAACATGAAAGAGAATGTGTAAATATATGTTATAAATTTCCGGGGCTTCCATTAGTAAATCAGTGTCATGGTACAAAGGAAATGTTACTGTAAATGTTTAATGAAATATAATTATTTATAAAGCAGGTAAATATATCTGTAAGTAACAGCCATATACACATATATTTAATAAAATAAAAGTATAGGGAGGTATAACTATGTTTATAGCACAGGCTATAAACAATGTGCATTGTGTTTTGTTTTGTTTTTGTATCACAAAAAGATACAATAAATCCATAAAAAAAGAAAAGAAAAGAAAGCCTTCAAGCATTCACCTTCACAGTGCAAATGGATCACAAAATTCTATTGCAAAAGTTCATAAGCCGCATACAATACTCCAATTATTGGGCAATAGCAGGAAGTTATACAAGATTCTGATATTGGAATTCAGACAGGAGAGAACTAAAATGGCAATGGAAATGCCGAGATTGAAGACGTGGTTTGTGGTGGTGGTCTATTTACTTTTCTTACTTATTCTGAAGTGGCTCTGGTTTCAACATGATACTTCATTTGTGACTATGATTTTTACCTGTCTGGGCTAACCCTGAATAGAAAAGTTTCTCTTCCTTAATCTCCATGAAATGGAAATAACCAAAAAAATGAAAGTTTTTGCCTGTGCTATATAATTTCTAGGAAAATAATGCAAGGATCCATAAATAGCATGATAGAATTTCATTTACCTCAGGAATTTTCCTTGTGTTTCTGTTTGTTTTTTAACTTTATAATGAATGAACTAGAGGCAGTTCCCTCCCACTTCTCTAAGCAATGTCCTTCCTGTTCTCAAGTAAATACCATATGATGCTCCCATACTTAATTATAAATATTGCTTGTTGATGTCTTATTTTAGTTACTCATCCTCAATTGTCTATTTTAAATCCCTTCTAAAACAATAAATGGGCTTTTCCTTTACCTTGTCACCCTAACAAAATAATCTTAATCTTAATAAATAATAATCTTAATGACTAATATAATCATACTTGCTTATATCTATAATTCATTTGATGATTATTATTGCTTTACTTGTTTACTTAGGTATTTGCATTCTTGGTTTATATATTTTTTTTCTATTTACCTGTATGTACTTACACTATGTATGCAGGTAGATATGGAGGTCTGGAATCAACTTTGGGTGTCATTCTCTATGGCATCAGAAATCATACAATTTGGCAGGATTTCTCACTGAACCTGAAGATCTTCAATCATAACTATTCTACCTAGGAAAATTACCCCAGGGGACCACCCCCCATTTCTTCCTCCACAGTATTAGAATTACTGGAGACAAGCACACCTGCCCAGCATTTACGTGGACTAAGGAGCTTTATTAAGGCCTCATGTTGGTGTGACGAGCACTTTATCCACTGAAATGTGTCCCCTATGGCCTTTTCCATTTATTCTGCTCAGAGAAATATTGATAAAATAACTATAAAACATAGGTCTTGAATTTGATTTTTCAATATTATTTATAGTATATATTGTCTTAGAACACAAACAAAAGTTCTTGGGCTCTCAACTTGTAAGGAAAATGAAAGGGAATTATTAATTCTACATATACATGTTTGAGGTTTACAAATCATGACTTATCAAATAAATATATTATAAAAGTAAGCATGTATTCTATAAACATTGTCAGTAACTAAATAGTAATACTGCATGTCCCTTATTTTATAGCACGTGTTTTGTTTTTATAACTAACATGTAAACAGAATATTATTTCAAGGAAAATTACAAAATTCTAGAAACTTCTTTAATAGAATATAGTTAGGTCTACAAGTACACGTATGTGCAATAGTGCATTATGGAAAACATTAGACTTTAGTGATGGAATCTATTTGTTCCATTAGTAAAAAGGTGGCAAGGGCATTCAGATTATTTGATGATTTTAAACACTAACTAAGAGGTACGTAGCTATCTTTTTCTTAAACATGGTCCTATCTGTTTTCTCTTAATTATTAGAATCAGTCAAGCAACCTACAGCATTTAAACTAGGCTTCATCTCAAGAGATCTCACTGATATCACTGCCCAAAAAGGGAATTCAAATTCCATTATACCCCATTATCTTACCAAGCATTTTACTTTTGCTAGCTTTAATTAAGTTAAAATCTGTTTCACTTACATCACTGATTAAAACTAATTGAGTTTGTTGCTTAATCCTATCAGAAAACTTCTACTGCTTAAAACAGTTCTGTGTTTAAATAGAATTGTTCAAGGGGAGTGAGTACAATATCAGGACTCAATTCTATTTCATTACTGTCATTTATATGCTATCTGAATTTATCATACTTGTTAAATTATATCACATTCAAATGCCAGCTTTGCTTATATATTTAGAAAGCAATTACTGCTTAAAAGTGATAATAATTTCATGACATATTTAAAATTAGGAAAAAATAAGTATAATGTTGTTTGAGTTGAAGAAATAATGCTTTATACTTTATTCACTTATTTTGATTATGTTCTTTCATGATGTAGAACATTCATTATAAATTGGTGTTTAAAATACTAAATTATACGTTATGTTACTAGACACACCATGATAATATTTCATATTTACTAAAAAACACAAATTACTTTAAATGAACCAAGAAAGAAATATAGAAATTGTTATATTTACTTTTCTAAGATTCAAAAAATAAGTGTTCCTATTTACAGCTGATATTATTTTACAAATGTTACAGCTCATGTGCTGTAGCCAAATCTTTTAGGATATCTTTTAGTCTTTTGCAGCCACTGAGAAGATAGGAAGAATGTAACATTCAAACTAAAATTGAGATAGGATAAAATGCAGGTCCCAGGCTCATATCTGTACATCAACTTGGCTGAAGCAATAGTCACTCAGAGGTTTCTTTTAACTTAGGCTTTTCCAAGGCCAGAAAATATTTCTAGCTCTAAAAGAAAAAAATGTAAGTGTGTAAATTTTTTGACTAGTTAAAACATAAAAGACATAAAACATAGAAAAGTTAACATTTTATGTTTTTCATAATAATAATTCTTTAAACAAAAAGAGAGATAACTTGGGAAGTTAGAATTGAATGTTTGGTGTTTACATTCAAATTTTTGATGGATTTCTGTATGTGAGACTGTTGCAAAGTGAGCATGTATTTTCTGTAAGATTATTTTTAGTTTAGTATGATCAGCTAAATGTATAGCACAAATAATGCAATAGAGTACTATTACAACTTGTCAGCGTCTATATTTGTACCAACCTCATTAGTGGACCAACCTCAACTCTTTGGCTAAGTTGTTTTCTCCCTAAGAAAGTTCATTAATAATATTAATTAAATATGAAGGACATGTATTACAAAATTTTACAAGAAGAGTAATTTGGTAGCATGGCATGTTATAATTGCACCTCCTCTGTGTGCTGTTAGCATCTGAGAATACCTAAGTTACATGGTAGATTTAGACCATCACAGAGCTGCCATAACTGAGACAAAAAGAGAGAGATAACAAAGTCATAGAATGATAGTAGAATATCCTTAGCACTCAGGTTTCACCTTCAATGTACTTTGATGTAAGTGAAATATGTTCTTAATATCTTACTATCATTAATAAGAAAAATAAATGATAGCTAATACTGACAACAGTTAGGTTATATTCAATAGGTATCCACAACGTTGAAAGCAATGTGTGAAAATGCTGTCTACAGCCATGCACAGCTGAAGGAATCCAATCTCATCTGTAAGCCAGCTGTTCTTTGTTTTCTACTACACCAATAAACACCAGGACAAAAAGTAACATGAGGAGAAAAAGCTTTATTTTGTCTTATAGCCTATAGTTCATCACATCTTTAAACTAATTTAGTACATGTATTCTAAGTATAATACATTATTTAAGCATAGGGATCACAGGGAAAGAATTATAGGCAAAAATCTAAGAGCAGGAACCGAAGCAAATGTCATGAAGACTTTCTGTATACTGGCTTGCTCTCTATGGTCTACTTATCTGTGCTTTTTGATGTGACAGATCACCAACTTCTTAGAGGTGCCACAGCTCACAATAATCTGTACCCTCCCATATCACTTATTAATAAAAAAAAAAAACTGCTCCATAATATTGACTACATGTCAAACAGACAGCAGCCTTTCCTTACTTGAGTTTCTCTTCCCCAATAACCATACTTTGTGTCAAGTTGATTAAAAGCTAACCAGTACAGACATGAAAAGATACATCAGTTATGATATGTTGGCTATTACTGTTATGGTTTATTTTTAATAGATAGGCAATATGTTGAAATAAGAAAATGCTTTGGATAGCAGGGAATATTTACTTTCCATTTCAAGAGAAAGAATGACAAAAGAAAAGGATTTATGCATAGGACATCAATCACAGGACAGAAACCAATATAAATATAAAAGTTGCCTTTGTCAATGAAAAGGGGCCTTCTGGAGTTTAATTGTTTTGAAAATATTTTTCCTTATTTAATTTTTAAATGTATATTTTGTCTTAGTAAAACTTGAAATGGTTGGTATTTCTTAAAGATTTTTATTTTATTTATTCTTCTTTTATATAATACTTCCAACCAAAAGCTTCCTGTCTAATCTCTTCTCCCATTCCCCCTGACACCTCCCCTCCTCCACCCACTGCTCCTCTGCTTTCCATCAAATATGAACAGGCCTCCCAGTATTGACAACCAAACTCAGCCTAGCAAGATGCAGTGACACTGTGCACAAACCCTCATATCAAGGCTGGAAAATCCAGTAGAAGGTAAAAGGTCCTAAGAGTAGGCAAAATAGTCAGACACCCTTATTTCCACTGTTAGAGGTTCAACAAAAACTGCAAGCAAAAGGACCACTATCTGTGTTTAGAGGGCTCAAAGCAGACACCTGCAGTCTCTGCGGTTGCTGTTTCAGACTCTGTGAGGCCCGACGAGCCCTTTGTAGATGATTCTGTGGGCCTTATTTTCTTGATGTCCTGGATCCCTCAGGCTCCTACAATCCTCCCCGCTTTTTTTTTTTTTTTTTTGATATTCCCCAAACACTACCTAATGTTAGGCTGTGAATCTTTGAACCTGCTTCCATCAGCTTCTGGAAGAAGCCTCCCTAATTATGATGGCTATCTGATCCTATGACAATAGCAGATTACAATCAGGAATCATTTCATTAACATTTATGTATAAATGTATGTATGTACATACGTATGTATGTATGTACGTATGTATGTATTTATGTATTATGTAGCCAATGTTGTTTGGTTCTGTCCCAAAAAAGCCAGCTTTGGGATATTCGTCATTCAGGGATTATTGGAGATAGGCTCCCTCCTTTGGAGTAGATATTAAGTTTGAACAGTCATTGGTTTGTCATTCCCACAACCTCTGAACCAGCATTGCTCTAGCATATCTTACATACAAGAGAGGTTATGAGTCCTAGTTTTGTACCATGGGTTGATGTACCAGTGCCACTACTGAGAGCCTTGTCTGGTTACAGAAGATGACTGATTCAGAGTCCATATACTCCATTAGGAGTTTTTGTCAGGTTTAACCTTATAATTTTTAGTAAGAGCAATCTAGCTGCGACCTCTGTCACCCCATTGATCACCAGGGTTGATTCAGTTCATCTGCTGGGCTAGGCAGGTATCCTCTTTCTCATCACTCCATGTGTATCCCTTCCAAATCTACATGTTTTGTGGAAGAGGAAGAATTTCCCGGACCAGGGAAGGAGTTCTCTTCTGTCAAATGTGCATGAATAGCTGCATTCCCCTAGTAGACCTCCAAATAAGCTCTAAAAAATTTAATATGAGAATAATCATTAACCAGAATTATAGTTTTCTATAAAAATGCCTGTGTTTGAATTTTGGGCTCTTAAAGTACATTTTAGTCTAGATAATATTAACATGAATAGAATTAAAATTGGACTGTTAAAATATAGATCATAACAAATTAGTGTAATGAAATATTTTCCAAATAATTGCACAGATGTCAATTTGGTTTCTCTAATTTGTCCTTTTATATTCAACACTGCACTTCATTTTAAATATCCATACTATGCTCAATTAATACAAACATCATAGCTATGACCATAATTCTAAAATTAATGTAAGAAAAATGAATAGTTATTATTATCTGTAAAAAGGAATACCTCACAGCATTTTACTTTATTTTATGGTGTTGTAAGCCTTTCTCAGGACAATACTTTTCTGTTATCCATGTCACACTCCTCAGTGCCTTCAATGACAGATATATCAATTAATGAGAATAATCCTGTTCCACATTTCAGTATCTCTAGTTCTAAGTAAACCACTGTTGAGGAATTCTCTATGTAACACTCTTCACTGCACTCATTGTAAGCTATGTAACACTATTCACTGCACTCATTGTAAGCTATGTAACACTATT
>NW_022196915.1:69213824-69220327 GCF_008632895.1 Mastomys coucha
CATTGTAAGCTATGTAACACTATTCACTGCACTCATTGTAAGCTATGTAACACTATTCACTGCACTCACTGTAAGCTTCAGAGAACACTGGTTCAGGAGATTCTTGCTTATACTGACTTTATTCCTATAGCAGCGTGTGAATTTTGATTTCTATTGGTACATGCTCACCATTTTCAGCAGAGTACAGATAACAGAAAGCAGACTGCCATGTATGTAGAATCATACAACAGTGACGGGATGGAATCAATGGCTACTACAGCACTCTAGCTTCCTCTGCCCCTTTAAAAACTCATTACAGCTTATCAAGTGTCAGGATAGAAAGATGCCATCCCTTGAGATATCTTATGTTTTAAGAGAGGATCATTAAAGTCCATCCAGGAAGGGAAACTTTATGGTAATGATATACAGTGTAAAAAGGTGTTGTGTAGTTTGAACATGTGGGCTCTACTTATTTGTACTAGAACCAAAGGGCCTGATTTTCTTCTATAGATTTGTTTTTATACATAAAAAAAAAAACTAAATGTGTCCTAATGATAGATTCTTAATATGCCAGTAATAAAAAGATAAGGCTATGTATCACTTAAAATTATTTATATTTTCAACAAGGTCAACCTACAATTTATATTTACATTGCAGCAAAGCTACTAGGCTTGAAGTCTATTCTATTGAAGTACATTATTTGCAAATACATGGGAGTGTACATAAGAGATGAGCACAGCAACACATCCATATTAACTTAGCTAAAAAAGGTGATTCTGAATGCAAATAAATTGTTTAATATCCAATTATTAAAACAAAAAATTATCATGTTACTTTCAGTTTGACTATAAAAATTATTTGTTGTTAATTAATTTGTAGATATAATAAGCTTTGAAATTTTGTTTCTATTTACATAAACATGATTGAGCAAAAAATGAAGAGCAAATGAAAAAAAGAACATTTTGAAAATAAAAAGAAAGCACTAAATATACAATAAATTATAAAGCTTGTATAATTTTCAAAAGTTTAGAGTAATCGCACAGCTGATGTAAAAAACTATAACAGTGGGCATTCCACCATAACAACTTAATAAATTCTCAATATAAAAATATTAAGTATTATTTCAATTGCTTATTTTTCTATTAAGAGTTGAACTATATGGCATTTTCTTTTTGTTTACATAATATAAAGGTGTTTTGATATAATTTTCAAGAAAATAACCTCAAAATCTCCACATTATACATTAGAATATATAAATAGCTCTTAGGATTTTGTAACTGTACAAAGAAAATAGGAGAATAGCTCATAAAAATGCAATACTTAAAATTATATCTGCAATTCAGACAAGTGTCCTAGTAACATTATTTGAGCATGATCTTGAAACTAACAGGAAAATGACTCCAAAATATGGCCATCTTAGAGTAAATCCTCCACACTATGTACTGTTCAAAGTATTTATCAGTTTAACATTAAAGCAGAAAGCACAGTCTCTGCTTTAATAGAGTCTATGAATTAATAGAGTTAATAACAGTAAACAAAGGCCACAGACATAAGACATACCTTTGACAACTTGATGGGGATTCTGACACTTGATTCTGTTAGTCTGATACAAATCCCCTTTGTAGATTCTGAAGAAGTGGCTCAGTTGGTAAATTGCCTGATGTGTAAGTATGAAGACCTGAGTTCAAATCCCCAGATCTATTCAAAAAAACTGGCAATAGTATGAAGTATGTGCAGCAGTGAACTGTCTCAAAAACAGTAATTTGATAACTGATTGAGAAAAGTTAAATAAAGTCAAGCTCTGTGCTATATCCTCCCAAATGAATATTTATTCAGTTGTATTTTCACAATATGCCCATCTTCACATGAACATATTCATAGACCATTGATACTATCTGTTTTAGTTTCAGTTTTATTGCTGTGAAAAGACACCATGACCAAAGCACCTCATATAAAGGAAAATATTTAACTGGGGATGGCTTACAGATTCAGATTCATTATAGTTGAAAATACATCAGCATTCAGGCAGACATCAGGCTGAAGAAGGAGCTGACAGTTCTATCGGGACACAGAAGAATATCTTTTATCCTCAGTAGAGCTTAAACATAGGGGACTTCAAGTCCCAACAAACATGACCATACGTACTCTAAAACGCCATACCTCCTAAACACGCCACTCACCATGGACCAAGAATTCAAGCACACGAGTCTATAGGGACCATACCTATTCAAACCACCCCAGTCCACCCTCTTGTTCCACAAGTTTATTGTCATAACGTAATTCAAAATGCGTTTAGCCCAACTTCAAAAGTACTTCTAGTCTATCATACTCCTGACAATGTTTAAAAATCCAAAGTCCAAAGTCTCTTCTGAGATTCATCCAATCTCTTAACCATAACCCCCTCTAACATCAAAATTGAGAAGATCACATCCTTCCAACATATAATAGCACAGGATATACATTACCATTCCAAAATGTATAGTATTCAAATAGTAATGAAACACTGGACCAGAGCAAGACCAAAAACTAGCTGAGTAAACTACAAATTCTGTTTCTCTATGTGTGATGTCATAATGCTCTTTAGATCTCCACTCCTTTCAGCTTTGTTGACTACAAGAAACCCCTGTTTCCACTCTCTGTTTAAAGCTTTCCTTGGCAGGCATCCTCTAAATTCTTGAGGTCTCCTAAGAAATTCCAGCTTCCCCTTAACAGCATAGATTCACATAATGGCTTCTCTAGGCTTCTATGCAGGGGCACCACTGCCACATGCTTGGCCTAAGTGACTTTCCTTACTAATGGAAAGAGATTAAATATTCCCTTTATGTCTAGGCCTCTCTGGGTCACCATGTAGGGGCACAACCGACACACACCTGGCCATAGTGACTTTTACTACTCAGGAGGAAGACTCTATAAACCCTTTCTTATATCCTTCACTCTAAATACAGAATCATATATTATATGGCTGAAGCCCCCATGTTCTGCTACTGGCTAAGGTTAGAACATGGTCCATCTTTCAATTACATCTTTATCAGCTTTCTTACTTCTGTTGTGGAACTTTCTCTGTGGTACCAACGTCTGTCTTAGTTTCAATTTTATTTCTGTAAAGAGACATTATGACAAAATCACCTCTATTAAAAGAAAAGGTTTTATCGGGGCTAGCTTACACTTTCAGAGGTCTAGTACTTAATGTGACAGTAACCATGGCACCATACATACTGAAATGGTGTTGGTGATGAGAGTGATAAATACATCTTGATCTGAAGGCAGAAGGAGACTGTCTTCTACATTGGTAGAGTTTGAGTAGAGGACATCTCAAAGTTGGCCACCACAGTGACACACTACTTGCAAAAAGTTCACAACTACTCCAATAAGGCCATACCTTCTAATACTGCCACGTTCCATGGACCAAACATTCAAAAACATGACTCTTTGAGGGGGGGTCTACCTGTACAAGTCATTACACCACTCTATAATTACATGGGCACACACACACACACACACACAAAGAAACACACATTATACCACACAAACACACACACAATTCTTCCACAAATCCTTGTGGAGTGCCTTGCCCATGCTTACAAAAATGTCAGATGTTACTTGATTAAAAGAAATAACCAATGTGTCTAACCTCTTTATCATTAGTTTCCTGTCATCTTTTGCTGTTAAGGTAATTATTTTTTAGCATTATTCTTTTATGCTTTTATATAATTAACATGTTCTTCAATGTCAACGAACTCTTGGAAATAACTACTTCAAGTGAAATTATTTCATATTTCTGACAACATAACTAAAAGCAATAGATACCTTCTTAACTTGTAACAATAAATAGATGATAGATACGTGCATTCATACATACATACATACATACATACATACATACATACATACATACATATAGTTTAAAATAACCTTGGAACAATAGTCCTCAAGAGAAAAATAAGTACTCAAAAGCTTAGATGCAGTAAATTATTTGATAGCTTATTTGAGAAGATCCAAATTTCATATCTGATGGAAGCTATCTAGCAGCTACCTACCATTTAAAATAAAACCAAAACAATCAGAAGCGCTCTCCTAAAACCACTCTACTGCAATGGTGGGTATCATTGCTCTCTACACAGGTTTAGTTACTCTCTGCTTCATGTGAAGTATATCATCCATAACAGGAATTAAATAAGATAAATTTTCCTATCACATTCTAAAAAATACAAGGTTAAAAATATTTTCCAGTTTGTGTTAGCTTGCCCAAATTCCTAATTAATAGTAGTAACAGTCGAGATTTATTGTCTTCATTTTCTTGCTCTGTTAAAGCAAAATGGGCTATCACATTCTTTATTCAATTATAGTAAACAAGTCTAAAATCATATATGCACAAACAAAAGTGGACTTAACAGATTGTATTTATATAATTCTATAAGCATGCATCCATGCACGCAAACATTTAAAACAATAATAATCAGAGGAAAAGAAGATATCAAATAAGAAAATGAAAAAAAAAACCAAAAAACAAAACAAACAAAAAAAGAAGATATCAATTTAAGAAGAAGGTGGCATATGACAGGTGGTTGGAAGGTACCGTGTATGGGTTGAAAGAAAAAAGGGGGGGTAGCGATATAATTCTACTTTAATCAAAAATATATTATTGTCTAAAAAATGAAAGCATCAAACCATAAATAAATAAATGAAATTATAAACATAATATCTGTACTATAGAACATCTAAAGTAACTAAACTGAAGTGTAACTAAAATTGCTTTGTATATTTCACAGTATACTAAGATCACAAGTATTGCACAAACACACTCACACACACACACACACACACACACACAAATACACAATTTCCCAAGAACAACACAAAGCCACTTTCACTTTCTTCTCTAAATCTAGGTTTTGAAATGTAAATGGCTTTTGTTGAATGTTGAATGCAATCTGGCTGAGAGAAGAAATTGTTAATAAGTTTCTTCAATAGATGTTTAAAACATTTCACACACATGCACCCACATATGGATTTTCATCATTCCTGCATGACAGTTTGGCAAGCACATGTGAACAGAATCTCTGGGAAACAAGCAGTTAATGCTGTAAATCTGAGGAATAAATAGAGGAAAAAATAAAAGGTTACTGCAGAGCAGTTGATCCATTTTGTCAAAATGTCAAATGTCTCTTCCTGCATGCTTGGAGATATTATTAAAGGTGGCTTCAAGCTTTTTCTGTCTACCTTGGTTCTGTTTCATTTCTCCTATTCCCAGTCTCCAGGCTAGTCACATTGCTCAATCACTGGGCAAATGTTACTTCCTGTCTTCCCTGCTCAGCCACTTTTATAGTAGCAATAGCAGATGCTGTGATTAAGACACTCAATGGGAAATCTTGAACAAAATGTAGCCACTGCCCTCCTTGCTTTCTTTAAAAAGACTGGCCATCTGTGTTAGCATCTTAAAATTATGTCTCTTTGTTCTTCCAGTCTTGAAAATGTCTTAATAAACATACATTTAAACTCTAAAATTGGAATCTAATTTTATAAGTCTGTTTGTTGCTATGAAAATAAATTAAATATTATATCAAAGTTTGAATATCTTTTCTTTTGGTAAAAATTGCATACTTTAATTATGTAGTATAGAGAGTAAACATTATTTATTTACTAGATATTCTAGTATACAATCTTAGTAAAAAATTAACTCAAAATAAAATATAATATAGAAATGTGGAAAACATATAGCTCACATATCAAAAATTCAGGAAAATATTAATGGGTAAGTTAGAACATTAAACATATAACAGTATATTTAGGCATATATGTGTGCATGAAAAATTACCAGGACTAGTCATTAAAATTAAAACAAAACAAAAATAAAGTATAATGACACAGAGTCTAAATAACTTATTAAAATAGAAAAATAAATAAGCATTAATTTGAAATATATCTCCTGTCAGTACAGAACTATTCATTCTGTGAAGGCCATTAAAATGAAAAATTAATGTTAAATAAATTATATAATTGTTTTAAGATGAAGGAACTTTAATTTACTTCTAAACAAAAACATGACTGAGAAAATTTTGCATAGTTTTTGTTTAAACATAGGAATTTGCTGCATAGCCTAACCTCCTCTGTAACTTCTTCTCCTTCTGTTTCCCAAATGCATAGATTTGAATTTATAGCAGGATAGAAAAAAGGACTGCAGCTCTTTATGGATTGTTGTTGCTGTATCTGAACATGTAGTCGTTCTTAAAAAAGAATAAGCTTTAACAGCTATTTCACAGCACTAATAAGGAACACTTTCATTTATGACGTGTAATTATTTTGATCTGATTATGCTCCCCCATGTATCTCTCCTCTCACAAATTATATTTCTCTAGTAATTGAGCAATGCAGCTAGCAAATTGTTTGGGATAAGAAGATATCTCTATCTCAACGTCTATCTCTATTTGTCTATCTCTATCTCTATGTCTATGTCTATGTCTATCTCTATGTCTATGTCTATGTCTTTCTCTCTCTCTCTCTGTATATATATATATATATATATA
>NW_022196915.1:69220337-69256990 GCF_008632895.1 Mastomys coucha
ATATATATATATATATATATACATACTTTTTTTTTTCTAGGACTTTCAAGCCATGACAGAAGTGAGATTTCTCTGACTCTATTGATAATCTATAAAACTGGCATTTACTATGCTGCGGGCTTTAAGAATACTAGTGATTAACATATAGTTATAATCAGACCCAAGTTGTTTTCTAATTAATCAACAACTACATGCTAATGTCTCTTCAATAATTGGTTTCCTAAGTCTCAGTGTTTATGCTTATATATAATCAACATATGGTTCAACAAATGTAACCTCTTTTTGTAACCCAATATTCTGCAGGGTTGGTTGTCTGTCTGTTTTTAATGGAGGAAAGGGTTTATTTGGCTTACATATCAGAATTTTTTGCAAACTGAGCAATTTAAAATATTATCCACTGTACAAAAATCAGTAGTCTTTCTATGTACTCACAGAAAACACACTGGAAAAGAGTATAAGAAAACTCTCCCATGCACAGTTGTCTCAAACAAATAAGCATCAAAATGGGAGAGATCTTACCAAGGATGTGCAAGAATTCTAGGGAAGCTTTAAGTACCTCATGCAAGATATTGAGAAAGAAGCTAAAAGATGAAAAGATCTCCAAGGCTCATAGCATTTTAGAATTAATATTGTAAAAATGATCATCCTCTTTACAAATTTTTAAGGAGAAGCCATTATTACCACTTTTTTTTTGAGACAGGGTTTCTCTGTGTAGCCCTGGCTGTCCTGGAACTCACTCTGTAGACCAGGCTGGCCTCGAATTCGGAAATCTTCCTGCCTCTGCCTCCCAAGTGCTTGGATTAAAGGCATGTGCCACCACCGCCTGGTTGACCTTCTTTAATATAATTCTTAAGTGCATACTAATTTGTTACCCTTATATTTACAGATGAGTCTAGTTTTCGTTGCTCATCAAAGAAGTTTCTCCTGTATCAGATGAGTATAATCATGTAAAACTCATCAAAATATGAATAGGAAGTGATAGAGGGATATTTCTACATTTTAGATATCCACAGGTCAACAAGTACACTAAAGGCTCAGAGAACATTACAAAAGAAATAAGACTACAAATACCAGAGGACTAGAAGTTTGCTGCAAGATAAAATCTTTTAAATATAACAGAGAAGCTGAAACCAGGACATTGCATCGTTATGATCTCTAAAACAAGACCTGCATAATTAAAACATCAGGTACCAACATGTATGGAAGAAATTTTATAAGGCATCATTTCTACCTTAAGAGCCACAGCATTCAATGCATGTTAAGAGAATGAGAATTACATATGCAAACAACACAAAATAAGCTCAGTAGGATCCATGTATATGTATGTGTATTCAAAATTCAAATCTTTAATTATAGAAATGCAAGGACCTGTAATGTTTCCCATACTTTGGTACTTCATGGGCTACCAACCACAACAGAGGAAGTTTCTTCCAGTCTCTGGATATTAGCCTATGGTTTGCAGAACGGGTTTATTAACCCCATTATATGCTAATTTCATTTAAATGTTTTGTAATATGCATCCTTATATTTTAAAGAAACTTCTGTAATAATAGGCTACCATTTCACATTTTAAATACTAAATTTAAGTATTAAATATTAAAAAAATTTTAATAGGTGAATAGCACTTTAATTTATAAATGTATGGCATTTTCATATCCACTCACTACCTGATGGTCCTCTAGGTTGTTTCTACTTCCTGGTTATTACGTGTATAAGATCAATAGACATGGTGAGCAATCACCTTTCATGCGTTCTTGGGTATATATCTAAGAATGGTATATTTTGTTAGATTATTGTAATGCTTTTAGTTTACTACAATGCAAAAGTAAGGCATTTTCTCGGAAGGCATGTGTTCTTTAGAGCACAGCGCAGAAATTTGTTATACAAGGTAACAGAGGTGGAGAAATGAATCACCAGTTGTAACCAACTGTGAATCCAGGGAGCTAGAATAATGACCAGCCTATTAAACGCATGTCCAGAAATGTAATAATGGCTTGAATGTCAATAGAAATAATCAACAATTTTCTGACGGAATTTAAACCTGGCTCTTCAAGATGAGCCACATGCAAGCAACCAGAATCTGTGACTTGACATGTCAAATATACTTAAGGAGAACATATTAGCATTATTCAGTTAAATTGCCACAGTTTTCAAATGATTGCTAATTATGTGAATAAAGTAAATTAGTAATATCATTCTGTAGAGGAATTTTAATCCAGCACCATGGCAGCTCTGGCTGGAATACAGAACAAGCCCTTAATACCCAAATTTATTCCCAAACAATGAAGGTCAAAATAGTTTGTAGAATGAAGCAGCCATATTTGAAAGTGATGTCTAACTGAGGGCAGACAAAGTGAATAATCAGAGAAAGACTTTACAGAATGAGTCAGAGACCAGATAGGCACAACTCTATTGAGAACAGCACAAGAGACTCTTCCTAAGAAAACAGACAAGAAAGGGGGTGCCCTAAAAAGCAGTGCAGAGAGGAGGTAGGGAGCTAGAGAGGTGGGGGAGAGAGACAAAGGGAGAGAGAGGCACAGAAGTTTTACTGGAACAGAAAGGAACTGAAAGAGAAGAGTCAGCTTATTCAGCAGTAAGTCCCAGAGCCTGAAATATTCTACGACTGGGTTAGCAAATCGTGGTTGGAAGCCTTCGAGGTTTAGGCTTGCAGAAGATTAGACTATTTAGAGGCTAGAATCTTCCAGACCTTGGCTCAGGGATATTTAGTACAAAGAAGAAAGCATTGTGGGTGCAACCACATATGTGCACAACTTACATACAGTTCTCATCTTACCACCTCATCTGAGAAAATAAAAATGACATTTATGTTTGCATCTTTTAACACTTACCATTCATTTTCTTTATGAAGTAGAAAACAATGAACATGTGCACTCACAACTGATTAAAATGTAAAAAAAAAAAAAGAAAAGACTGTGTGGGAAAGCAGAAATTTGCCAGATTCTTGATGGCCTGATTATCAGAAATAGTAAGCAAGTACCAGTAGGAGATTTATTAGCAGAGCTGCGCAAAAGAGATCTTGAAGAATCTGTTGAGCTGTTGCAAGTTATGCAGAAAGCTCCAAGGATATAGTACTCATCATTCTTCACCTGTACTGGAGTTAGCTTTTCAAAGACGGAGCTATATCTCTTACTGATCCTTGCTCTCTAAATAGTCTCAATAAAACCTCATTTATTTATCATCCTGGCCTTTAGCAGAATCTTCCCATTGTTCTGTCATACCTTCCCTTTGTCAGATGAGCAGGCCTGTGTTGCTTTTCCACATCAAAGGGCCCTGTTACCATATAAAGTTTAAAATGCACTTCTCTGTATATCAAGAATTCCATTGGTACTTTGAAGTGAAATGCTTTGGACTTAGGGTTCACTGCAGAAAGTACATAGACATTTTAATATAATAGACCCAAGTTTTAAACGTAGATATCATTCCACTTTAAATGTTCTCTGAGCTTTTTCAGTTCCTGTAGGAATGATGAGATAAGGAATATCATCCACAACTATTCTCTGGGTTCCCAAGAAAAGATCAAACTCAGGTCTTTAGGTGTTTGCCCTTTGAGGTTCTGAACTATCTCTCCAAACAAGTATCTTTATGTTTCTCCTGCTAATGACACAAGCAGTCTGTATAACATGTTTAAAATACTGTGACAATTCAGCATGTACATCTATGGTCAATAGTTATTTTAAAACACACTGATATTTTCTTTTGTTCATTTCTGTCTCTCTAAAATGGAAGACTCAAAAATTATAAAACTAGTAAAAACATAAAAAACAAAACAAAACCAGAAAATACTTCAGACACTAAAAATTGAAAAGGAGTTGCACATATTTTTAATTTTTTTTTTATTTTTATAGAGATCTCAGAAGCCAAAGGAACTAAAAGAACCATAAAAAAAATGAAGTTCTTTCAACTAAAAATCTGCTTAGCAAACACAATATTCAAATATTAATAAATTATAGTAGGATGAGAAAAATATTTGAAAACTAGATTTAACCATAAGCTAACATTGAGTATATGAAATGGATTTCTTACAAATTAAGAGCAAAAATTCCAAACAGAATCCAAATCTAAAACAGGCAAGAAATTAAATAAATATGCTCTAAAAGCAGTTTGTTGTTGATAAAATTTTATAGAAAAATAAATCATTATTACAATGAGGAGAATTTTAATCAATCTACTATTCGGCATATTATTTTAGAGAAAATATTATATTAATCATACCCAAGTGAAAGTTAATAAATAATAGTTACACTTTGGAGAATAGGAGCATTTATGCCCACTATCTTTTATGGCAGCATGTAAGACTATGGTCTTCATGAAAAAGAGAGTGGAAATTCAGAGTACAAAACTGAGGTACCATCTTCTGGAATGATGTTGTTAAAATACAACTGTTATTATATTATTGAGCAGTGGTACCCAGGACACTCAAACAATTATCATGCACCTTGACTAATAAATAAATTTTAAAATTAAACAAATAAGTGAAATTATAAGATTATGTTTATGAAGTTTCTAAGAATGGTGGCATCATAGAAATTAAGAGTAACATACAGACCTGAGTAACACAACGAGACACAGAGGAGATGAGCAAACATGGGTTACTGGTTAAGCTACTATAGTAATAAAAGAAGTTTTGGTTTTACATTAGTTAATGTGAAGATACTTAATGCTTTAAAAGAGTAAGACAGCACATTGTCTATTATCATCACCAAAAAGAAATGACGGATGTTTCAATAGACAGCATGTACATTTCCTGGTTCTAATATTATATGATGAGAGGGTATACATGAACACATGTGTGTATCTAGAAATATATGATAATGATAGTTTCTTGCTACAAAACTACACTTCTAAGCTTCCTTGTAGCCATACAAGAAAACGTCAGAATGGAAAGACTACAGGAGGTAACATAATCTACTTTCTGAAGTTATTTCTGCCTTATAAAGTTGTGCAGTCATCTTTTTCTACTGGCAGATGGCTAAACTTTCTCAGGTTATATGCATACCCCTCTGTGCTGTGCCTCAATAAACATAGTCCTGTTCATCAAACGTCAGGAAGTCAAACATTGTTCTTTGTCTGCTTTCTGTCTCTTTACACTGCCTCATATATATAGCAGATAGATAAATCCATAGGTAGATGATAGATAAATAAATGAAGATAGATAGATGATAGATGATAAATTAATAGACATAGATAGAATATGCAAATAAGGTGATAGCTGGATCAAAGTAATCCTATAAATCTTACAATTTGTTTATGTCAATTAAACAGAAAAATACTGAGACAATTTAAAATTCTCAAATGAAAATTATATGCAAGTCATTTTTCACATAGATCTCAAAGTAATAATAGAAGTGGTGTTGTTTTATAAAGGAAAAATACATACGTTGTAAAATGCAAAAATATTTGTGGTATTGTCAATGAAGCAATAAAGTAACAAGTTATAAAAGTAACTGAACAAATAAAAAAATATTTTAACAGTAAAATCCTGAACTAGGTGTTGTAATTTGGGTTTCTTTTCTGTGAAGAGACATCATGACCATGTCAACTCTTATAAAGGAAAACATTCAATGGAGCTAGCTTACAGTTTCAAAAGCTTAGTCCATTATTATCATAGGAGGAATCATGGAAGCACACAGGCCAACATGGTGCTGTAGATAGAGATGAGAGTTCTATATCTTGATCCACAAGTAGCAAGCAGATGTGTATCAAACTGGATATAGCTTGAGCATATATAAGACCTCAAACCTGCTTCCACAGTGACACATTTCCTACTGTAGTGTCCACTGCACTGTGGCTGGAGGCCATGGAAGATCAACTCCTCCTCTCCTTCAGAGAGGGCAACTGTTTGGCAGCTCTGGGTGGGACAGAACCTACAGATCTCCAAAAACAGTGTCTGGTACACAGACTGACATTTATGTATATGCATTCATATACATATATAAAGGGACATATATGTATGTAGCAACAATTAATGAAAATAATCCGTAAAGTTCAGAAAGAGCAAAAAAGGGAATAAGGAAACTTGGAGGAAAGATAGGGAAGATGATTTTCTATTGAATTTATGTCCTTTCCTCATCAGGTAAGTGCCGTCAAAGAACATTATTTAGGGCATGACTAAAGAGTAGAGTAATGAGGGAAAAGGAGAAACAAAATGCTGGTGAAAGAAGCCTGAAGGTTTGGGGTTGTCCTAGCAGCTCTATGTTCCAGAACTGGAAGGAAGGCAGCATTTGACTATACATCAAGGCAGCCAGGAAGGTCTTCGTTATGGATAAAACCTGAAATGACTGCCAGTTGGAATCTCACATCTTAGTATTTGGGATGTTCATTCATGAAGATTGAGGCCAGCCTAGACACTATAGACATGTGCTCCAGACTAGCATCAGTGAGAGACAACAAGACTGCTAACACGAGATTACCAGTTGGCAAAAGTTAGAGGAAAGAACATAAGTAACAGAAATCAAGGTTACTTGGAATCATCAGAAACCAGTTCTCCCACCACATCAAGCCCTGGATACCCTAACACAACAGAAAAGCAAGATTGTAATTTAAAGTCATATCTCATGATGATGATGGAGGACTTTAAGAAGGATATAAACAATTCTATTAAAGAAATACAAGGGGGCACAAATAAATAGGTAGAAGATATTAAAGAGGAAACATAAAAATCCCTTAAAGAATTAAAGGAAAACACAACCAAACAGGTAAAGGAATTACACAAAACCTTCCAGGATCTAAAAATGGAAATAGAAACAATAAAGAAATCACCAAGGGAAACAACTCTGGAGATAGAAAACTTAGGAAAGAGATCAAGAGTCATAGATGCATGCATCACTAACAGAATACAAGAGACAGAAGAAAGAATATCAAGTGCAGAAGATACCATAGAAAACATTGACACAACAAAGAAAATGCAAAATGCAAAAAGATCCTAACCCAAAACATCCAGGAAATCTAGGACACAATTAGAAGACCAAACCTAAGGATAATAGGTATAGAAAACAAAATAAAACAAACAAACAAAAAAACCCTGAAGCTTTACAACTTAAAGGGCCAGTAAATATCTTCAACAAAGTTGTCAAAGAAAACTTCCCTAACCTAATGAAAGAGATGCCCATGAACATAAAAGAAGCTTACAGAACGTCAAATAGATTGGACCAGAAAAGAAATTCCTTCTGTCTCATAATAGTCAAAATACCAAATGCACAGAACAAAAAATGAATATTAAAAGCAGTAAGGAAAAAAAGTCAAGTAACATACAGACCCTAAGAGAACACAAATGTTAACCCAGACTACTATACCCAGCAAAACTCTCAATTACCATAAATGAAGAAACCAAGATATTCCATGAGAAACCAAGATATTCCATGAGAAAACCAAATTTACACACTATCTGTTCGCAAATCCAGCACTACAAGGATAGTAGGCAGAAAACTCCAACAAAAGGAGGGAAACTACACCCTAGAAAAAACAAGAAAGTAGTCTTCTCTCAACAAACCTAAAAGAAGATAGCCACTCAAATATGATTTCACTTCTAACAAGAAAAATAACAGGAAGCAACAATCATTATTCCTTAATATCTCTTAACATTTATGAACTCAATTCTCCAATAAAAAGACATAGACTAACAGACTGGATACATAAACAGGACCCAACATTTTGCTGCAAACAGGAAATTTACCTCAGTGTCACAGACAGACACTACCTCAGAGTTAAGGACTGGAGAACAATTTTCCATGCAAATGGTCGCAAGAAACAAGGAGCAATCATTCTAATATCAAATAAAATTGACTTTCAACCAAGTTATCAAAAAAGATAAGGACACTTCACACTCATCAAAGGAAAATTACACCAAGAAGAATTTTCATTTCTGAACATCTATGCTCCAAATGTAAGGGAACCCACATGCATAAAAGAAACTTTACTAAATTCAAAACACATTGCACCACACACAATAATAGCGGGAGACTTTAACACCCTTGTCTTATCAATGGACAGATCATGAAAACAGAAACTAAACAGAGGCACCATAAAGCTAACAGAAGTGATGGATCAAATGGATTTAACAGATATCTATAGAATATTTCATCCCAAAACAAAAGAATATAGCTTCTTCTCAGAACCTAATGATATTTTCTCTCAAATTGACCATGTAATCTGTCACAAACAGGCTGCAACAGATACAAGAAGACTGAAATAATTCCATGTATCCATTCAGATCACCACGGATTAAGTCTGGTCTTCAATAACAACAAAACAACAGAAATCCCACATGCACATGGAAGCTGAACAATGCCCTACTCAATGAGAACATGGGAAGAAATAAAGACTATTTTAGAATTTAATGAAAATGAAGGCACAACATATCCATACTTATGGGACTCAATGAAAGCAGTGCTAAGAGGAAAACTTATAGTTCTGAGTGCCTCCAAAAAGAAACTGGAGAAAGCATACACAAGCAGCTTGACAGCACACCTGAAAACTCTAGAATAAAAAGAAGCAAATACACCCAAGAGAACTAGGCAGCAGGAAATAATCACACTCGGGGATGAAATAAACCAAGTAAAAACAAAAAGAACTATCAACAAAACTAGGGGCTGATTCTTTGAGAAAATTTCTTTCTTTCTTTCTTTTTTCTTTCTTTCTTTTGTTCCTTCTTTCTTTTGTATTTTTTTGTTTGTTTGTTTGTTTTTCGAGACAGGGTTTCTCTGTATCACCTTGGCTGTCCTGGAACTCACTCTGTAGATCAGGCAGGCCTCGAACTCAGAAATCCACCTGCCTCTGCCTCCCAAGTGCTGGGATTAAAGGTGTGTGCCACCACCACCCGGTTGTTCTTTTTTTTAAATATAGTATAGCAAGTGTCAAAGTGAAAAATGAAATTTAAGTTGAGAAAATGTCTCCATCAGATTGTCTAGTAAAGAAAAGATCATTTATTATTTTCTTTACTGATGATTTACCATTGCAAGTGCCATCCCTGAACAGCTGGAATAAGAAATCAATTTTCATGAGATAGTAATTCTATTCCTTCATGACATTTTCTTTAGTACCTGCCTCCAAGTTCATGTTTCATTTCCTGTCCTTACTGCTATTCATAATGTATTGTAAGATATAACATGAAATAAACTATTTCCTCTCCATAGAGAGAGGGGAAAAGGAAGGAGACGAAGGGCAAAGAGAGAGAGGGAGAGAAAGAAGGACAGGGAGAGAAGAGACCAGCATCACTGAGGTGAAACCATCTGGGAAGTGTTTTCTGACAGCACAAAACTGCGTTCCAGATATAGCCAAGGATGTACCTTGTTCTGCATATGTAATTGGTAATGTGTAAGACTCACCAGGCTGGTACTGGTTTTGAAGGCATGAAGGGGTCATGAAGTACAGCTGGGTTTGTCACAGTGAAAGGCCATAAAAGGCTATTGGTAGAGGTGCAGCCTAAATTGTATTTGAAGACCCAGGACTGAAAGGGCTGTGAAAAGAAGTTGGTTTGGCTCCATGAAGAGAGCCTATGAGAGGCTATTAGTGATGCCTAGTATTAGCAGACAACACCAGTGCATTAGAGATGCCAGTACCATAGCATGACTACCAAGGACAGCAACAGAAGTGGAATGGAGTCAACCAGAGCCTACAATCTTAGAGAGGGCAGAGCTGGAGAAGCCCAAAAGATAGTCTGTGAATCCCAGATGTTATACCAGAGGCTGTAACAATGAAGTTGCCTTGGAGACCCTAAGATGTTCACGATACCAGATCCATGTTGTCTTTTAGAAGAAATGCCTTGGTTATCATGTCTATTCACAGCAGTAAAACCCTAGCTAAGACTAGTATTCCAGTTGGGCGGAGTTACCCCGTGAGGTGGACGTTGAGTTTGGGTGATGGCTGGTTGACCAGTTGTCCTCCTTGAGTACCTCTACTCCTGAACTAGAGGGAAGTCGACTTATGTGAGGAGCCTTACATAGACAGAAGATAATGTCTGTAAGCTTCTATTTCGTAATTGTTGGCCACCACGATAAGCTCGTGTTTGAAATGGTATTTTTGCCAGCTGGGAAAGCAGAATCCAAAGATGAACATCGTCATCTGAACCGGATCATAGCTCATTCTGCTCTGGACCTCATTGACGAAAACATCTGGCTTTTCAACAACATGTACTTAAAAACTGTGGACAAATTCAATGAGTGGTTTGTCACAGCATTTGTCACTGCTGGGCACATGAGGTTCATCATGCTGCACTACGTGAGGCAAGAAGATCGAATCAAGAACTTCTTCACTGATGTCTATGATTTATATATCAAATTTGCCATGAACTCCTTTTATGAGCCAAATTCTCCTATTCAATCAAGTGCATTTGAAAGAAAAGTTCAGTTTCTTGGGAAGAAACATCTTTTAAGCTAAATGCAGAAAACTTCAGAATCATAATGGTACCCCTGTGCTGAGGAGTGTACATATTGACAATTACTTGATAAAATAGCCTGGCAAACTCTATGTGTCAGCTTATTTGTATATTTTGAAATTTCTCTTATATTTAAAAATCTCATCTTTTCATGTTATCACTATTGGGAGTTACCTGTGAACAATCGCTAAATTATCAATCGCTAATTTAATATTTTATTTCAAAAGTCAATGAACCTATAACTTTTTGATTGAGATAATTAAAAAAAAATCTTAGAGTCAAAAAAAAAAAGACTAATATTCCATTTTAAAACAGACCCAACATGACTTTTGCATTAATGAAACTTAATGAAAATGAAGTCATAATTTTTTTAGTTTTCAGATGACTCTGAATTATTACCAGTTGTAATGCAAAGTAAATGTTGCTTAAAAAAAACAATGCTCTATGACATGTATTGACATGTAGGCACGTTCTGGAAACATCAATTTACCACCAGATAACTACAGAAAGACACTTAGCAAATGAAACATTTTTGGATAAGAAGATTTTAATAAATTTTATATTTAGACTAAAAGGAAAAGTATTAACAGCTCTGCTCTGAGGAGTGAATATAATACTCTGGAAATGACTGAGATTATAAAATAATTTGCAATGTAAGGCTCCTAAGGACTGTAAAGATGCAGTTTTCTAGGTAGTAGCAGATAAAATTTCAGTCCATCTTGAGAACTGTGGAAAGGAGAGAAGGAGGAAAGAAAAGGTGTATGAATCATAGACACATTATGCTGATGAGATTTAGAAAGTAGGATAAAAATCATGAGGGTGACTGGATAATATTAATAAATACCCAGGACATTTAGGCAATAAGTTTGATCAGATCAATGTAGGGAAGATGCAAGTCAATTTATAGGCATTTACAATATCAACAGTATGATGTGCTGACATGATGAACTTGAGCCTTTTGATTTTATTTTTTTTCTTTATTTGGTGGTTCAGAGCTCAAAGATGGAGAATTAATGAGTGTAGTGTGGCTAGTTCATGCAGAGATTTCTTTTCTTCAGGATCAATGGATGGCTGTGAGCCTCTACCTTATCTTAAGAAGTGCTTGCCCCCCCTGTATACCAATTCCTTAAAAGTTCTGTGTCTGAACACCTTGTCACTTATAGGTAAATCTTTTTGAAATCTGTTGACCTACCTAACCAATATCTCCCACCAAACCAAAAGCTAAGAAAGTCATCAGATTCCACTGTAGGAAAAGCATCCCAGGTCTTGCTGTAATAACCACTATGAAATGAACCTTTTCCAAAATTAATTTGTAATTTAAACTTGCCACAATTTATGATAGGAGTTTACAAAGCACTATAGGTTATAAAACAATAACTACTTCCCTTCAATGAAACTAAATTTATGAAGCAACAAATAATATTTGTGTTGTTAGTTCTATGTTATGAGAGGTTTCAAGTTTCATCATATATGTACATACTAAATAGCTATAAGTAGAGCATCTTCTAATGTATTCAGAACTTCTTATTCAACTCAGATGTTGCTTTTCTCCTTTTTTCTCTTCTTTTGTGTTGCCATCCTCTGATGAATAATACTTTCTCTATGACAACATTTCTACATCTAAAGCCTAATAGACACTTCTTTTTTTCTTTGTACTCATTGTTAAAAGCCTTTATAATGGAAAATACCTTTCCCTGAATCTTGCTTTTCCCTTATCTGAAAAGCAGGCTGCCTATAGGCAGTTCCTTTGAAATCTAGGAGGTTGCAGTAACCTTGTTTGTGCTTAGATTACCAGCACTCTGCTGGTCTCCTGCCCTGCATTCATAAAATGCTAATGAAAGAAAAGAGATCTAAACAATGACTTTCCCTTTGGCTGGTGGAGTGGGTGGCACTTGAATTATTGTTCTTTGCTTAGAAAAAGAAATTGTCTCTCACTTTCACTTCATTTTGAAATGCCATATGTTTCACTTTAAAATGAACAACAGAAAAGTTTAAAAAGAAAACTTGATTAAAACTAAAAATTTCCAAATCATTAAACCTATTGATTTTTATGAGGTTGATTTTTAATTTGTTCACACTTACTAATGTTTGAATCCTCTAGGATTAACCTTTTAAAAGTTTTTTTCCTCTACTCAATCAGACATAAAAAATAAAATTCATAAAGATACAGAAAGAATTTCATTGCAGAGTACCTCTATACTAAAAATGACAATACACAGGTCAGTGGCTTGAAGCATTAACAAGCTAACATACAAGATATCAGTTCTTTTGGCTGATTCAATAACATTGGCATTTTTAGTATAAAAGTTTGGTGAGTAAATGTTCCAATGATACCTGGAACATTTGGAATGTGATGTAAGAGATTATGGTATTACCCATGATCACTCACAGCAGAATAAAAGTAAATGAACAGATTTTATGTCAGATAATGGCAATTACTTTAGGAGTTAAGAATAAGCAGGGATTTTATGAAAAGCATAGAACTTGAGAGGATGACATAAACCACATTTGTCTCCACTTAAGAATCAGGCCTGATTTTGAAAAGAAGGTCATAAGGCGCCAGCTCCAGGAATAGACCCTCAGTCCCAGGAACTAGGCAAAAAGGCAATAGCTCCAGGATCGAATTTATAAAACCCCATCCCAAAGAACAGCCTACGGATAACCAAAAGAATGGGAAAATATCCTATCTCAGGATGGGCCATCTGAACTGGGCATACTATGGTTAAACGTTCATTACACAGGAATGCAGGAATGCAGACCACTCTCTAGCACAAGCCATTCAGAAGCAGACCCCTGTGATCATTGCCACACAGGACCTACCAATGAAATTTTAGATTACCTAATTCTTCTAGAAAATTCTCCTAATTCCCTTTAAGAAGGCTGTGCACCTATGTCTAGGGTCTCCATTTGGAAAATATGAGCATTGACCACTACATTCTGGTTGTTTCTGCAGAAAAAATGCTCTTAGTCTTTGCATATTATCTGAGTCTGAGGTCTTCCTTCAGCCATTTTTGGAGCCTTGCAGAGGTAATATATGAATAAAATCTGTTTTTTTCCAACTCTGCGATACAGAACACATGTAATTAATATTTTTTAGATTAAAAAAATTTAAAAAATTTTAAATCAAAAAATTACTTTTTTGATATTTGTTTGTTTGTTTGTTTAGGCTGTGGTTATTTTTTGACTATTACCTCAGACTTTGATGAGTACCTCAGGAGAATACAGATATGTAAAAGATAAAAACAAATGTAAAGTGACATACATACAAGGATCAGTGAGGCCTCATCCATTAGAGGCACCTATTGCCAAGTCTAATGATGTATATCTCTGAAATCTACATAGTGAAAGCACAGGCCTGAACTCATATGAGTTACAAAATGAACAAAGCATTCAAATAAATCACAAATTCCATATTCCTGATCATTACATAGGTTATACATAAACATCCATGGACAAATTTTAATGAGAGGTGAGCATTGTACATATTCTGTTCTCATTATTGATTTTAGACTTCTAATGTAATTCAGACTTTTAAGAAGGAAAAAATGGAAAATTGAAAGGAAAAAAAGAAAGTGGCAAGTGCAGAGAGGCAGCCTTGATGTTATGAGAGCAGTGGCATTATTTAAAATACAAAGGGGAAGTTGTTTAATTGTTGCAGGTTGTGGTTGTGAGCTGAGCCTTTAATGACTGAGCCATTTCTCCAGCCCAATTGTTGTAGATTCTAATCTTCAGTGTAGGATCAAAACTTCCAGGGATGTCATTACCATCCAAAAAGGACATAGAGAAGAGGAGAGTGAGTGAAGTCAACCATTGTCATTAGCAGAGCTTTGCAGTTTTCTTGCTTTACTCCATGAAAGAAGGTCACATATCTTTAAAAAAAAAAACTGCAGCAATTCCAGATTATCATTTTGAGCCTGTCCCTCATATATTCTAAACAAGCAATTTTATTTGGAATTGATTTGCTGTTCTAGAATTTTAAAATTGTTTATCTTGATATTGTTCATTTTGAATTACTTAAGACTCTTGGATGACATTTATAAAGTTATTATAAAAGAAATTGCAATTGTGACAATTTATATTATCAGGTAGAAACAAATAAATACGAGTGTTCATGCTTACTGTCTCCAAGGATTTGTGAAAAAATAAAAAAGGTGAAACTTATTAGAACAACGTGGAGATTTGAAGAAGAGTAAAACAATTTTCATGAACTATTTTCTACTGCAGACAATGTTCAGAGCTTCCCAGAAGGAGCAAAGTATGAAAACAGAAATAAAGAATTAGATAAAAATTGTTAAAACAGCAAAGAAACAAGGGAATAAGACCAGGAGTTGGGAAAATCCTTTGATTGTTTCAGTGGTTAGAGAAAGTTAAGGGAAAGGAATAGGTCAGGATACTTTTGGAAAATATGCTTGATCTCTATTGCTAGAGGTTAGTGGGTAAATGTGGATGTTATGATAGTAAATTAATATTCAACTAAATTTGTTTTTACATGGGAAGGAAAGCTGAATAATTCCAAAGCAAATGTTTAGATGTGTGTGTAGATATGTATGTACTTATGTATATATGTGTGTGTGTGTGTGTTTATGTATGTATGTTACATGCATACATACATACATAACATAATATATATAGTGAGTCCATTAAAAAGATCATCAGATTTGTTATTAAAGTAAGAATTTTCCTTGAGAAAACAACACAGTTTCAGTATGAAAACAAAAATGAAATTGGTAATCTAGAAGGGAGGGAGGGAAAGAGAAAAGGGGAGGATTTAGCAATTGTCCACAAGCAAAAGGTCATAGAGCTTTTCCTTGCTGTAAAAAATTCTAAAAAGATCAAGTGTAGAAGGTGCCTTACTATAATGCATAATCCATGATACTTTGCAGTGAGCACTTAAATCTCTTCATTTACATTTTAGAAATAAGGTAAATACTAGCAACTGTATGTGGTACACTGTTACTAATTCTGTAACACATTGAAGAATAATTATAAAAATATTTTTTCCTGTGACAGTAGGCTAACAGAGCCTTTATATTTTCTCTTTCCATCTTCTCTCTCTTTCCCTCCATCCTTCACGCCATTATTTACTTCTCACTCCCTGTTCCTCTGTAATATTTTGAGGCAAGTCATATAGCTCAGACTGCCTTGTAACTTGTCAAAGACTTAAGAATAGACAGGGATTCCTGTTTTGCTTTCCTCTAGGGACCAAAATCTGGAAAGTCAATATATTCAAATATACCTTATTTAAGATCATGTAACGACATTTAAAACCTAAATAGTTAAACCTAAATAATTATATACAGTAATATTGAATAGGTGGTCTAAAGATGGACAGGAGAGATCTGAAAGGGCCACAGGAATAAGTGAAAAACTATGGTTATTTACACTTTGCTGAGAATAAATTAGTCCTCCCTAGAGCTGACCCCACTAATTGGTTGTCCAATATCAAATGATCATTTCTAAGCTTGTTTGTGTTTTTGTTTGTTTGTATGTGTGTGTGTGTTTATGTGTATGTGTATTTATGTGTGTGTGTGTGTGTATGTGTGTTTGTAACAACAATAACTAAAGAATAAAAGGCAATGAATTTTAGAAGCCAGGAACAGACTTTGAAGCAATTGATGAGACTAGAGAGGGGGGATTTATATGAATGGAGTACTCACATAAAAAGTAAATTTACTTTAAAATAGTTTAAATAGTCTAAGATAGTTTCCATGACAGTGAGGCATGTGCATTCTTTCATAAGCAAATACCTGGAGAAGAGCAGTTAAGCTAACCAATTGTTTCGTAATTCTTGTCTTAAAAAAATAAAATTTGGCAGGCAGCTTTGGGTTCACAAGTTTTATAAAATATTAACTTAAACTAGTATGTAAGAAGGATTTTTTTTTATTTTCAAACTATTTCAGAGTATACATATTAGAAAATGTAGGTTTTCTGTGTTTTCTAAACAAAAAAAGAAATGAGGTTTGGTGACTGGGGTAATATGAAGGATCAGAGAAGATTAGGAGAAGGAAACCAATCAATTAAAAGAGTATTACACAGCAGAATGCCAGAGAAATTTCATTAGTATGACAATCACAGAATAATTACATATCTAGTACTAAAATAAAAACTTGTCTCTTTTTTTTAGGTTTAATATTTTTAATGTATGGTAGTTTGAATAAGAATGGCATCCAAAAGCTTGTATGTTTGAAGGCTTATTCATTAGGTTGTTGCACTGGATGGGAGAGATAAGAAAGTGTGGCCTTGTTGGAGTAGGTGTGCCTTAATAGAGGATTTTTTACTTCAGGTGGGCTTTGAGGGCCGTCTTTCTCTTACCCCTGACTCTAGATCCTGATATAGAACTCTCAGCTTCTTTTTTTTGTAGCACTATGTCTGACTGCCTGTCACAATGTTCCTGCCATAATGAAAATGGTCTAAATCCTCTGAAAGTTTAAGCAATACCCAATTAAATGCTCTCTTTTTATAAGTCATGGTCATGGTGTCACTTCACAGCAATAGAGCACCGACTAAGACAATATGTTCTTATAAATACTTTCATTAAGAAGTAAAAATTGTTTTACTTGTAAGAATTATGTTTTATGACCTTAAAACATAAAATGAATTTCTCCAACACAACAAAAAAATTAAAACTGCTGCCCAACAAGATCTCTCAGCTGACAATGTTACTTGCCCCTCCCCCTAAAGCCTTGAGCTTTGTTATTAGATCTCTTATGCCAGAAAAAAAGAACCAATTCTCTTCTTACATTGTCTTCAGACTTCCATGTCTTATGAATCAACAATTTGGTCTGTACAAAAAGTGTTTGAGAAAATCTGCTGAAATCAGAAAAGGGCATCAGATCTCCTTGTACTAGAGTTACAGATGGTTTGTGAGCCATCCTGCAGATCCTGAGAATGCAACTGAGTTCTCCTAGAACAGCTACTAGTGTTCTTAACCATTGTGCAATCTCTCTATCCCAAAATGAACGTTTTTGTATATGTAACCATTTATAGACAAATCGAAAGTACTTTTTTGTGCTTGTTGTTTGATACCTTTACTTGCTGAGCCATCTGGGTAGCCCTTAATTTTAGATATTTAATCTCATTTGTTGACTTTTCTTTTAACAAAAAATAATGTGGCCACTTAATTAATATCCCTTTGAAATATTTAGTTTTTATTTTAAACAAAAATTAAAAGATGCTGGTTTTATTTTAAAATCTGTTGGCTTCTGCTCCAATAAACTATTAATTCCAATGTAAATAAATGAACAACTGTAATTTCAATGAGATCAGAACATATTGCATATGCTTATGCTATAAACTTAGTTCTTGAATATATATTATGTATTAGTTATCATTATTCTCCCTTAAGCAATGTCTGCAGAATTTGACATTTTGTCAGATTTGACATTTAAAGCTAAGGATACACTAAAGAGTAAAGAATAGTTCAAGCTCCCTTACAAAATATTGCTAGTTATAGCCACCAATGAAAAGAAACCTCAGGAAATTAAGACAAGATGACTCTGAAAGAGACTTTAAGAGCCAGAAGAGAAATGAAATGAAGACCAGAGATCATTGGGAACTGCCAATTCAAAATAGCAATACGTAATACAAACAGACTGTAACTTGTTTAAGGACTGAGGTGATGAGTTGTCAGCTGGAAATAAACTCAAGAAACTGTGTAGGCAGCCGGGCTTGGTGGCGCACGCCTTTAATCCCAGCACTTGGGAGGCAGAGGCAGGTGGATTTCTGAGTTCGAGGCCAGCCTGGTCTACAGAGTGAGCTCCAGGACAGCCAGGGCTATACAGAGAAACCCTGTCTCAAAAAAAAAAAAAAAAAAAAAAAAAAAAAAAAAAAACCAAAAACAAAGAAACTGTGTAGGCATACTGCTAATTTTCTAGAAGAATATGTACTTGGTATGGTGGTAAGTAACACTTGTCAAGCTTTATTCCCACATACCTATGGTCATTTGATCTTTGAAAAAGAGGCTAAAACCATTCAGTAGAAAAAAAGACAGCATTTTCAACAAATGGTGCTGCCTCAACTGGTGGTCTGCATGCAGAGGAATGCAAATTGATTCATACCCATCTCCTTGCACAAAGCTCAAGTCCAAATGGATAAAGGACCTCTACACCAAACAAGATGCACTGAATCTAATAGAAGAGAAAGTGGAAAAGAGCCTGGAATACTTAGGCACAGGGGCAAATTTCCTGAACAGATAGATCACTAATGAATGGTTCATGCTTTAAGAGCAAATTCATGGACCTCATAAAATTTAAAAGCTTCTGTAAATCTTTGTCAATAGGTCAAAATGGCAAGCTACAGATTGGGAAAAGATATTTATCAACCTTACAGGGCTAATAAATAAATAAGATATTTATTAACCTATAGAGGGCTAATATCCAAAATATACAAATAACTCAGTAGGGAGACTCCAGAGAATCAAATAACCCTAAAAAAAGGGGGAATACAGAGCTAAATAGATAATTCTCAACTCAGGAATCTCAAATGGCTAAGAAACACTTAAAGAAATGTTCAACATCCTTAGTCATCAGGGAAATGCAAATCAAAACTACCCTGAGATTCCACCTCACTTAAGTCAAAATGGCTAAGATCAAAAATGTTGGCAAGGATATAGAGAAAGATCAACACACCTCCATTGCTGGTGGGACTGCAAGATAGTAAAACAACTTTGGAAATCCATCTGGTGGTTCCTGAGAAAATTGAAAGTAGTTTTACCTGAAGATCCAGCTATAGCACTCCTGGACATATACCCAAAAGATGCTCCAACATATAACAAGGATACGTGTTCCACTATGTTCATAGCAGCCTTATTTATAATAGCTAGAAGCTGGAAAGAACTCAGTTGTCCCTTAACAGATGAATACATATAGAAAATATTGTATGTATACACAATGTAATACTATGCAGTGATTAAAACAATGACTTCATGAAATTTGTAGGCAAATGGGTGGAACTAAAAAATATCATTCTGAGTGAGGTAACCCAGACACAAAAGAACACTTGTGGTATGTACTCACTAATAAATGGATACTAACCCAAAAGCTCACAATGCCTACGATACAACCTCCAGACCATATGGAGGAACCAGGGGTTGAATGTAGATTTCTGCATTGAGGGGGGATAGGACAGTTGTGGGAGATGGAAGCAGAGAAGGACAAGAGAGGGAGAAAGGAGAAGGAGGAGGCAGAGAAGGAGGAGGCAGAGGAGGAGGAGGCAGAGGAGGAGGAGGAGGAGGAGGAGGAGGAGGAGGAGGAGGAGGAGGAGGAGGAAGAGCAGCAGCAGCAGGAGGAGAAGGAAATGAGGTTGGCAATATCAGAATCTGGAGGAGACATGAGAGAGGTACAGAGGGTCAGTTTTAGCTAAGAGGAAAAGGAAATAGTCACTGGAGTGCCCCAGATAGGAAAGAAATATGAGGCTCCCAGGACCCAAAGGGATTGACTTTAGCCATAATGCACAGAGAAGAGGGAAATTTAAGCTGTGGAGGCCATGTTCAGTAGAAAGGCATGACCCCTGATCGAGGGATGGAACCACCCACCCATCTCAAAGCTTTTTGTAACCCATGAATGTTCCTGTCCAACGGAAGAACAGGGACAAAAAATGGAACAGAGACTGAACTGAGGATCATTCTGCAGACCTCAAGGCCAACCCTGTTGTAGCGGTCAAAAGGTGATTGCAGACAGGAACCAAGTGTAGTAGTTCTTGGAGAGGTTCGGCCATTAACTGACCAATGAAGATGTGGATGCTTGGAGTCAACCATCAGACTGAACTCAGGGAACCTGGCCCAGAAGCAGGCAGAAGGACTGGAGGAGCAGAGGGGGATTGCAACCCTACTGGAAGAACAATATAGGCTGGCCTGACCACCCAGTTATCCCAGAGACTAGACCACCAATCAAGGAGTGTACCTAAAGAGATCCATGGCTCCAGATAAGTATGCAGCAGAAGATGGCCTTGCCCGACAGCAACAGTAGGGGAGGTCCTTGGTCCTGGGGAGGTTTGATGCCTCAGAGTGGGGGATGCTGGAGCAGTGGGGCAGGACAGTGTGGGTGGGTTGGGGAATACTCTCATACAGAGAAAAGGGAGAGGGAGGGTAGTTGTAGGATGGGGGAGTAGTGGAAGAGTAATCAGGAAATGGGATATCATGGGATGGGGGTAGTTGAAGGGGTAACTGAGAAGTGAAATATCATTTGAGATGTAAATGGGTGAAATGATTAATAATAATAGAAAAAGACAAAAGAAGATTTATTCAGAAAGTAGTTTGGGTTTACAGAAACAAGGTAAAACTTGGCAATGGATAGGAATCCAGTTACTATGGAGTATGTATTGCCACTGATAGTATGTGATGAATGAGCCAGTAGAAGATTTTATCTAATCATTAATTCTGAGGTTTAATCTTTATGTTTATTAAAGTACATACATAGGATTATGATTCAATAAAATGTACTTTAGAATTCTGGATTATATTTGTATACTTCTTGCTGACTTATGTTGTTTCTAATGGAAAGGATGATTTATCGAATTTAGTACTAATCTGTTAGAATGACAATATTATATTTGTTCCCTAATGTTTTCTTCATAGCAACTTTTCTAACCATTTACTTAGGTTCAAAAATATAGCAAAATGCATGTTCCAATTTTGTTAGAGTGCATTTTTATTCTATAAAGATATTGATCTTATATAACCTATATTTTGTAGGTGTTTTCTACCATGTATAGACATTTTTACATTGTAGTTGTGGTTGTTACATTCAACCTCAATTAGACAGATATTCTCCTAATAGTACTACATTAAAAACATTCTAACTACCTGTTCTATGTAAGGTGATTTTCAGAACTTCTAGATTTTACCTATGTATATGGCCTGACGCACACTTCCATGTATTTAACAGTGGCAGAGAAATTCTAATGACTATCTAAACAGCTGAGAGAAAAAGTTCTCTGTTTCATCCAGAATCTACTCAGATCATTTCTTTCCTTAAATTTTTTCTTCTCATTTATTTTTGTCACAGTGACTAAAAGCAAATTAACACAGTTTTAGCTAAGAATTATCTCTGTGCTACTACTGAAAGTGCCGAGCTATGTAAAAGTTAAAAATTGTAGGAAATGTATGGTTTTAAAAATATTCCCATTTGAAAGATTTTATACTGCTTTGATTGTAGAAACAGGAAAGGAAAACGAATTATATTGAAAATCTGTAATATTTAAAATTACATGATAGTAGGTGTAAAAATGTGTTTTGAAAAAGCTATAGGTTGTTGAAGAATGCATAAATAGGTTTAATGGGATGTGTGAATGGAGGAAGTAAATGTAAAGAATGAAAGTTAGAAAAATCATACAGATAATTCTATGTTTGAGGAATGAGACTAACTTAAAAGGTGAAGATAACACGTTTGTTTTACAAATAGTTTTGAAGTTACCTTCTCTTAGGGAGTGGTAGTGTATCATATGAAACTCCATCAGTAGATAGCAAAAATGCATACACATATAAGTTATGTCTATGGTGTATGAACATGCATATCTCTACATCTCTATGTTTCTCATGCTTTTTCTCTGGCTCTTTTTTCTGTTTCTTTTGTCATATCTGTTTTATTTGCATTTCTTTTATCTATTATTTTGTTATTGTCCTTTAGATACTTTTGCTATCTAAGGAGACACAAATTCTGATGGTAGGGCATGTGGGGGGATCTTGGAGAAGTCAGAGAGAGGAAATTGTAATCAGAATATATTGTATGAAAAAATAACATTTGATGAAAAAATAGGAAAAATGTTAATCATAATTCCCATTAGTTAAAATTATACACAGTTCACTATTTTTGATATTCTTAAGTTTTCAAACTGTCCCCTTTCGTAAATGTATACATGTATGTTTGTCTGTGTGTGTGTGTGTGTGTGTGATGTTTTTGTATAACTAATACATCTTTGTGTGTTTGTGTGTGTGAAGTTACATTCATCAATGTGTCTGTTTGTAGAGAAGCTAGTTAACACATTTCTTTGTTATTTTCCTCTTTTGTTTAGGAGATAATCATAATGAATCTGGAGTTCTCCATTTTGGGTAGAGTAATGATACATGGAGGATAGAAAATAATTCAGTTTAGTATGACTTATTAGACAGTGTTGATTTAAACTTAGAGAGTATGACCATTATGTATTTATGCATTATTTAAACACATACTAGTCTAAGGAAAAATGTTGGGGTGATAAATAACCCAACCCTTAACTCAAGCTTAAAACATGAGTAAATCAAAACTTTTTGTAAAGTATATGTGACACCTTCCATAAAGATAATTTCTATAGATTATCATGCTTGTAATAAGGGTCTGGAGTAGGATCTTGTGTAGTCTTTGGTACATAGTGGTCACAGACAACCTTTCAAAGCAGATAACAGAAACATAACCAACTATTGGCTAGCAAATATTACCAGGCTATAAAACATGACTGGTCCTAGGCTTCTGGACAGAAAAAAAGGTTATGCATCCCTCCCTTTGAAAGTAAAGTCTCTGTGTTTAATATTTCTGCTGTCACTATTGCTCTCTATAAAGCACAAGGATCTCTTTTTCTTGCACAAGGCATGGTTTCCCTTTTGCTGTACTTGGCTTAAGTACAATTAGAGAGCTGTTGTAAATGGTTAGCTTGCAAAACACAATAACTTTTCTATACACCACTAATAATATACAGAAAAAGAGATTTTGAACACACTTAGTCTTATGGTTTCTGTTTCTATGACAAAACACCATGATCAAAAAGCAACTTGAGGAGGAAATAATTTGGTTTATATTTTCCTTTTGCTGTTCATCACTGAAGGAAGTCAGGACAGGAATTCAAATAGGGCAGGGTCCTGGAGGCAGGAATTGATGTAGATACCATAGAGGGGTGCTGCTTACTGGCTTGCTTTCCATGCCTGTACACGCTGGTTTCTCATAGAACTTAACAATATCAGCTCAGAGATAACTCTCACAAGTGCCTCAAATAAAGAAAATTTGTAAGAATAAATCTGATCGAGGAGGGGAAATAATTCTAAAATGAAAACAACAATTTTCAGAAAAAGGAGATGATAACAGAAAATGGAAAGGAATCCTGTGCTCCTCTATTGTTTAAATTATTATTGTGAAATGGTAATGGTATCAAAATCCATGTAAAGCTTCAATACAATCACAATTAAAGTCCATATATCATTCTTTACAAAAATAGTAAAAATACCTATGGGACCAAAAATGTCCTAGGGTAACCAAAACAAAAACAATAATAAAAAGCCAGGGCAAATACTATTGCTAACCTATAAATAAATTACAAACCCACAGTGACAAAATTAATGTGATATTAACACAGAAAGGATTTATACAGCAATGAAGCGAAATCAAAGATCAAAACATGAAGGCCTGTAAGTATAGATATCTAATATTTGAAAAAAAAATGGCTGTCATGTACACTAGAGAAAATGTGGCATCCCTAATGAATGATGATGGAAATATACTATTTGTTCTCAAATAAAATAAAAAATCATAAAATTTTCAGGTAAATGTATAGGGCTAGTAAATATCACACAGAATAAAATAATCATACCCCAAAATACTAATATCATAAATTCTCTTTCATCTGTACTTCCTAGTTTCAAATCTTTAGATTTAAATATATAACTTTGGGGAAACCTGGAATGTTAAAGAAAACCATTCAGAGGAGCCAAAGACATAGAAATAGCACTGCAAAAGTGATTTGAAAGGGAAAATGTAAAATGTTAGGGTCATTATTTAGGAAAGTTAGAGGGAGATAAATACAGAAGAAGGAAGCAGGAAGTACACTAAAAGTAATAGTGCCTGAAAATGCTATAAGGAATCATATTATATTCCCACCTATAATTACATATAATACATATAAATCTGTGTATTCATGTATGGATAGATTTAACAAAATTTACCTTTCTTGGTTGTAGGTGCTCCCAATGAGCGCTGTATAGAATCTAAGAAAAACTTCAACAACAGGCTTGAGAAACTCTTTGAGCTGTTTGGCAGAGTTGTCCAAGAGATTCCCAAAATGTTGGCATTGGCTGCTTCACAGAGTTACTCTTGAATAAGTCACTCTTGCTCAAGACAGCATTTACTTCAGAAACAGGAACCAGATGACTTGAACCTGATTGGACCTGATAACCTTTCCCTCAAGGGCTAGCTTTTTTTGTACCAGAAGTCTCCATATATAGCTCCAAAACAGGACAGCAACCTTTGTTCTACCTAGAATGTTATTGATAAACAACAATAGTGCACCCAGCATAGCATTATTAACCTAAGCATACAATATGGGCATGTTTAGTTGACATATTATTCTTAATTTTTCTTTTACTGCCTTTATTTTCCTATAGAACAAAATGAAAGAAGACTGAATATGCTGGAACATGAAAATGTCATAACACCTTAATCAGCATTGAATATCAGACTAAAGTCTTGATTTTACCAATTTGGAGTTACTGATTCAAATGAGTAATAACAGACATTTTAAATGAAGTACAGCATTATTATATTCTAGATTCTAGCATTAAGAAATCCTGAAGGGAGAAGTGATGCCATTCTATTTAAATTAAAAAAAACATAATGTAAAAATATTCTACATTCAATATATTATTTTAGTATATTGTAGAAACCACATAATTAAAATTATCCCTAAGATAAAATGTGTCATTTTCCAGTTTCTAGTTTTAAGTAAAAGTAGAACAATCAAAATTAAACTGAAAACATATATTTTTCAAGTTTTTACTTTGATATTCAATTGAAACTGCAAAGATTATATTGACAGACTATAAATGGTTTGAGTCAGTTTGGAACCATTACAAGATGCTTAAAATGATGTGTTTTTGCCATTGTCTATTTACCATATGGGAGCTTCAGATTTCACACTCTGTACAGTTGATTCATGTCAACACATTAGCATTATTTTCCTAAATTTATTTTAAATCTAGAGTGGCCATCTAAAGCATTTTTTAAAATTCTCAGCTTATAGTTTAAAGAGAAAAAGTCGGTAACAGCAAATGCTATAGCATTGACAAAATCAGAAACAAAGAAACATCATTGCTAAATTCTATTGGCTCACTGCACTAATAAGTTTCAACTGAAGAGTTTGAGAACATGTACACATTGCCATTTCAGAACCAATGTCATATGGTGTTGCTTGGGCTAATCAAATAACATTTTTCAATTTCCATCCTCCTACTGTTTATTCCATCTGTTTGCTTGAATCTTGCCATATATTTTAGCATATGAAAGCCACTCTTTCAGTTCTCAAGTTTTAACATTTATTTTTATGTATATCTTTGCCATGGTAAGCTTGAAGGAAGGTTACTGAAAACATAAAACTGTGGGCTTCAACGAATGTATTTTACAGACCAGCATTTTATGTTGCACTTATGGATCCTCAATTTTGGGTGACACTACACTCTGACTGTCCTGGTGACAGTCTGTTCTTCACTGCAAGCTATATCCACCTTTAGGGCACCTGACTAGATAGGAATTATATTGCAGATAAGTTCGTGTTCTACTCAGCTTCAAAGAAGTTCAAATGGGAGAAGAGAGATATGATTATACTGATTTTTTTAATTCTATGAAAAACTTTAAATTCGTGGCTATTTTTCTCCCTAAAACTTCACTGTTTTACATATCTTGGGATCATTGGAGAATTATAGAGTTTTCATGCATTAGCAACCAATATTGACTCTGTACTCTCATGAAAAAAAATAATAGGGCAGTATATACAAGGTCTATCTTCTACCAGAAAGATTTCTTGAAGCACAATCTAATTTTCAGTATGTTTTTCTTGATATTTATGGTTTATATATAGTGGCTGATGCTATTTCTACATCTAGTCATTTCATATGTAAGTGTTTTCCTCTAGCAATTTATCACTTTCCAGGCTTATGACTTATATACTTAATTATATGGGAAATTCATTAACAGCAGAGTTAATTTAGGTAATCAATTTCTGTGTTTTCTGACATTTACTCCATAGTCCATGGTTATTTTTCCCCTCAAGCTTAAAAATAACAATATTATATTTTAAGTAATTTATTCACTATTCCACTTGATGAAAGCAAGTATATTAATAGAGGTTCTATTACCATATGATGAATTAGAATAATAATCAACATGAATGCCTTTCATGGAAGTTATTTTTTAAGGTTAAATTTGTATATACTTATACATACAGCTGCTTTCCACTATATTTTTAAAAAACTTCAAATGTGTATAAATTTAACATATATTTTATAAATATAGGTTAAGATCTCTAGTTGATGACTTTTCTCACTTATCTTGTAAGGATGACAGGTTTTGTATAGTCTCACTTCAAAATGCTAAGTTATAGGATCTCTCATTTATAATTATTGAGAAGTTATGTTTGCATGGTGGTTATGTCATTTTTCTGTATTTAAAACTTAACATATAGATACCTGCAGAGCTCTAGTTAAAAAGTTTCAGACTCTAACTTTTGCACTTACCCTCTCGCAGCTCATGAAATATCAGATACTTCTAGTTTCAGCTTCATTATCTATAAAATGAGTGAAAGGATAAACACAGAGGGGATTGTGAGCGATAGTGCAGTGCTTATTACAGGATGGATAGAAGAAAGTAAAAAGCATATCACATATTAATCTGAAATAATTTTCTATTATGTTTTACATAATTCAATTGGTCTTATAGTGTGTAAAATAAAATAAAAATATGTAAGCAAGAATATGTTCATTTATTTGTAGATTATCACAGTGAAACAGAGTCCGTATTATGATGAACATCTAAAATATCTCCATGATAGAAAAAAAATACTGAATTTTTTCTCATTTATTCAGAATCTTTATTATATACTTATATTGCTATTTTATAAATGGTAATTGAATATGCCCCCTTAAAGCTTAACAGTGTCTCAGAAAGAAGACAGTAAATGTGGGTTATTTATGAAGGTAGGCTAAATTAAGGTCTTTAAACTTATAATGCTGATTTTATGAAGAATGTACTAGTCAGGGTTCTGTAATGTAACAGGGCATATAGAATTGGTGTATATTAAAAAGAGGAATTTGTTTTTGGATCGCCTAACATATCATGGTCTGGGGAGTCCCACAATGGCCATCTGTGCACCACGGAAGCTGAGAAATTCATTGCTGCTCAGTCTACAAAGATCTTAGTTCTTTATTTCATATCTGAAATGTTATGCAATCTGAACCAGTGAAACATGCCAAATGGTGATGATTTCTTCCCTGTATTGACTTATCATGCTTGTTGAAAATGATCACCATACCTGTGTGGCTACATGTGATCACAGTTCTTGTTCACTAAGTCCATGTCTTTCCTCACATACAGACTAACTGTTTTTGTTTTTTGTTTTTTTGTTTTTGTTTTTTTTTCCTGAGACAGGGTTTCTCTGTATAGCCCTGGCTGTCTTGGAACTCACTCTGTAGACCAGGCTGGCCTCGAACTCAGAAATCTGCCTGCCTCCGCCTCCCAAGTGCTGGGACTAAAAGTGTGTGTCACCACTGCCTGGCTCAGACTCACTGTTTAAATGCTTGAAATTCTACAGTCTATTTTGAAAGTGAGAAATCAGGCTTCAGCTTCATATTTGCATATGTTTGTGTGTATACCAAGTTTAACATGCTCATTTCGGAAACAAATAAATTTGGAATTTTCAAATAAATTTAGGTAGAATTTGTAATTATAAAAACATTAATTCATCTAACTCAATATACATAAAATATATTTCATTTCCTTAGATATATTTCAATTTCTTTAATCATTATTTTGTAACTCAGTTAAAACCTATTATGGATGTATTCATTTTAATGTGTTGCTGTGATAACTGATAGTAAACAAAAAATAATACTTTAAATTAATTTTGAATTTTCATTGGTAGTGAATATCCACTGTGCCAGCTTTGGGGAAGACTATATAAGGAAAATTTTAATCTAAAAAATATATATTGACTTTATTCAGGAAGCACATGGAATATATAGTCCAAGAGGAATTAATCATGTGAGTGGGAGCTAACCATCACAGCAAATAACAAAAATAAATACTGATTTAACAGTAATGGTCTCAATTGCACAATAAAATGACACATAATAACATATTGGATTAGAAAACAGAATTGTATCTCTCTACCGCATCCAAGAGATATACCTCATGATCAAGGACAGATATAATAACCTTAGTGTCAAAGCATAGTAAAGATATTCTAATCAATGGATGAAGGAAATCGGCCCGCAGTTTCACTTCATACTGTGGGTGATTCGCGAACTGGGGAAGTCGAGTTTCTGTGGAAATAAGTGGGTTAAGAGAGAGAGAGACCACACCAAGAAAGGATGCTTATCAAGGTGTGTTCTTTACTTAGAGAAACGGGAAATTTATACTTGAGGCGAAACAGACATGTCTTTTGGCACATAAGTGAGAACAGGAATCGAGCATATCAAAGCGAGGACTCCAGGCAGGAGGGCGGATCAAAGTTTTAGTCCATATTGAATACTGGGCTCCCGGTTCTGGCTTAATCCCTAGCTGGCTCCAGACCCCTGGTGAGCCGAGCCGAGCTGCTGTCTCAATGTAGTCAGCAGGACCATCACAAATGGAGCCACCTGGAGAATGCAGGTATAGCTATTTGAATATTAGACAAAATAAATTCCAAATTAAAATTAAACATCAATACAGATCCTATGAGCTCATTAAAGGAAAAATTTACAAAGAAAATGTACTGATTGTAAAAATTTATGCACAAAATACAGGCAACAAGACAAAAAATAGTAAATTGAACATCATGAAGCCAATAAATATCTTACTACAAAGATCACAATTATTTCAGCAAACAGGCAACCTACAAAACAAGAAAGAAATATCTTTACTAATTATACTTTTGGCATAGGATAAGAATCAAAATATACAAAAATCCAAAACAACAATAACAGCAAACACCTGACCATTAAGAAAGCAAATAATCTAATTAAAATGAGAAATAACAGTAAACTGAGTTCATACATGATGAAACAAAAATGTTTGAGAAACACTTAATAGTTTTGTAGTTCCATATTTAATATAATTTCCAATGTGCTTACTTGCAGTAAGCAGTAAATTATGTGTGAAATGTATTATTCAATTCCCAGCCTCCCATACTCCTTATTGACATATAGTAGCCCCCAATTGGATGTAGACAACCTGCTCTACCAGACATCCACCTGGGTCAGAGACTCCCCACTCCAGACTTTACAGACTGGGAGAAATTCAATTAGGCTGCCTCTTTCCAAAATTTCCACACTCTCTCACTATCTCATCATTCCCCTGCTTCATCACTCCCCTATCTCATCAGTCCCAGGTCCTCCTAATTGCTTTTTCGCAGCCTTTAAGTGACATGGAAACTCCCTGATCTACCAGAGACCAAGCAGGATGGGAGAAGTCCAGGAAGGCTAAGAGTCTGCCAAGCTCCACAACTATGTAGGCCTCTGTCCACCTTATCCAGAGTCCTCTACTCTTCTAATGGCTACATCCAATTCCCTACTGGAGTGAAGGCTTTCTACTCTACAAGAAACCAGCCTGTCTACTGCAAGCACAGACCACAACTTGGTTAGAGACTCCCTGCTCTACCAGAGACCACACAGCCTGGGAGAAGTCCATGTAGGCTGCCTGCCTGCCAAAAATTCCCACTCTCTCACTATCTCAGCATCCCTGACCATATCACCAGTTCTGTGCCCTCCTATATATCTTGAGCCAGCAGTCAACTGAGGCAGAGAATTCCTTTTCTACCAAAGAACACACAGATTGGTAGAAGAACAGGGCCACACAGACCATAGAGGAATCAGAACGCCAAGGGGGAAAAACAAAAAGAAACACCCAAATGAACAATAACAACAACAGCAAAAACATCACCAATCCGAGAACAAACTCAGAAATGGTTACTTAGACCTTTAAGTATGCCGAAAACCCAGCATAAGAATACAAGAAAGAGCAACCAATACCTACTGTTACCACCAAACCCACCTTTTCCAGTACAGCAATCCCTGAGCATGACAGCATAACAAAAACCAGAGAAAATGACCTTAAGGCAGAGATAATGAAGATTATTGAGATCCTTAGGGAGAAAAGGAATAAGCCTCATAAGGAAATTCAGGAACACAAAAAGGCAATTGGAGGAAATTAATAGATCTCTCTTTAAAAGCCAAGAAGAAGGGAACATAAGAATAAAAGTGCTCAATAAATGAATATGAGAACAGAAGAAATAAAACACAAACTGAGGGAATTTTGGAAATGAAAACTCCATGGACATGAATAGGAACCACAAGTACAAGCATTGGCAATAAAATACAAGAAATGGGAGATATGAAAATCTCTCTCAGTTATTGACAATAGGACAGAGGATATAGATAAAGCAGATAAAGAAAATTTTAAAAATCAAAGTTCCTGACACAGAACATCCAGGAAATCTGGGAACTTAAAAAAATGAACAATCATAGTTAAGGGATCAGAAGAAGAGGAAGAAGAGGAGGAGGAGGCAGACAAGGAGAAGGAACAGGGGCATTAGGAGGATTCTCAGCTGAAGGGCCCAGATAATATTTTCAACAAAATCATAGACAATATTACGTAAAAGTAAATTAAGTTTACAGACCACAACACAGATTAGACTATGAAAGAAAAACTCCTCCCCATATAATAATCAAATAATCAAAACAGATGAAAAAGAAAGAATATTTTAAACTGCAAAGGAAAATAGCAACATACAGAGAATAACATTTAAAGGTATACATATTAGACTCAACCCCAACTTTTCAGTGGAAATTCTAAAAGCCAGTAGGTCTTGAGCAGATAGTTTAAAGCAAACTCAAAAAGAGCAAAAATTCAAGTCCAGACTAGTGTGGCCAGCAAAATTTAAATCACCATGAAAACAGCAAATTAGATATTTCATAATAAAGCCAAATTTAAATGGTGTCTATCTATCCACAAATTCAGAAATACAGAAGGTACTAAAAGAAAAACTCCAACTCAATAAGGTTAAATATATACAGAAAAACACAGGCAATAAGTATTCACACACCAGCAAAACCAAAAGAAGTGAAACACGCACACACACAAACACACTCACACACACACTGAAAAGCTCATGGATCAGTAGGATTACCATAGGAAAAATATCCATCTTACTAAGTGTAATTCTCATCAAAATTCCACCAGAATTCTACTAGACCTTGAAGGAACAAAACTAAACCTCATATGGAGAACTAAATAAAACAGAATAGATAGATAATGATAGGTATAAGATCGTAGATGATAGATAGATAGAAAGATAGATAGATACATACATACATAGATACATAGATAAATAGATAAATTAAATAGAAGTGAAGAACTCAAGAAACTACAAATAAACAAATCAAATAATCCAAGCAAAATGAGGTGCAGAAAGAAATGGAGTTTTCAGCAGAGGAATCTCAAATGTCTGTGAATCACTTAAAGAAATGATGAACATCTTAGTCACCAAGAAAATACATATTAAAAGGATACTGAACATTAGGATGACTAACATCAAAAACCTTAGTGATCACTCACACTTTGCAAGGATGTGGATCAAAGGTAACACTCCTCCATTTCTTGTGGGAGTGAAAATGTATATGGCCACTTTGGATATCAGCATTGCAGTTTCTCTGAAAATTGGGAAACTATATAAGTCAAGAGTCAGCTATACTACTATTGGGCATATTCCCCAGAGATGCTGCATCCTACCACAAAGACACTTGATCAACTATGTGCATAACAGGTTTGTTTATTAATGTCAGAAATGCAGATACAACCTAGATGTTTCAACCAAAGAATGGATAACAAAAATGTTTATTTCCATAAAGGATTATTACTCAGCTGTTACAAAAATATCCCATCACAAACTTTTTAGGCAAATAGATAGAAGTAGAAAAAATCATTTTGAGTGAGTTACCCAGTCTAAGTAACCATAGAAAGAGAAACCTAATATGTATTCAGTTACACATGGATATTAACTGTAAAGTACAAGATAATCAAAGAGACAAGGTAACAAGAATGGCTCAAGGGGGGATGTCTGAATGTCTCTGGAAAGCAGAAATAAAGTAGATATTGTGGGTGAACTAAGGGCTGGTGGGGTTGGGGACAGTGATAAGGTGGGGAAGGCTGGAGCGAGAGAGTACTGGGAGTGTCAATTGGAATTAGGAGGGTGGCAGTGCAGTTGAAACTCACAGCAATTTATTTGGGTGACCCTAGCTAAGACTCCAATTAACCAGGCAAGATTTCAATTGGAGGGATTGGGACACCAACACAACTACAAACCTTAACACATACAATTTGTTTTGACTGTAAGATGTGCATGGGTAAATGTGACACAGAAGCTGTGGGAGCAGCAATCATTGGTTGGTCACTCCCATGCCACAAGAAGAACCCCACACATTACACTCCCTGAAGTACCAGAACTTGTTTTTTAAAAATGATTCCTAATGATATTCTGCCATATTAGATGGGAGCCTGGAATAATCAATACCAGTATGAGACAGTCCATCCAGCAACTGATGGAAACAGATACAGAGACGCACAGCCAATCATTAGTTGGTACTTGTTAAATCCTGTGAACGAGGGGCGTAAGGATCAAAGGAGCTGGAAAAGCCAAGGAATCACCACATCTGGACTTACAGGGCATCACCGACACTGAACTGACAGCCAGGGAGCCTACATGATTGTAATGTAAAATGTGTTATAATTGTGTAGCTTGATCTTTTGTGGGACACCTAGCAGAGTAAGTGGGGATTGTTTCGTACACATTTTCTGGATTTTGAGACACGTTTGCTACTACTGGGTTGTCCAGTCTTTATGAGGAGAGATGCCTAGGTGTATTGCATCTATAGTTGATATCCCTGGAAGGCTGTCCTTTTCTGAAAGGAAATGCCAGAGAAGTAGTTGGTAAGGGAGAGACTGGGAAAAGAGAGAAGTGGGGGAAACTGTGGTCATGATATAATATATGATATAACAAATAAAAAATAGAAGAAAGAAATCACTAATGTAGTTAAAAATATTAATCTCTGTCTCTGTGTCTTCATGTCCTTGTCTTTAGTCTCTGTCTTTCTTTTTTTCTCTCTGTCTCTCTCTGTCTCTGTCTCTCTTCATTTGTCTCTCTCTATAAACAAACACATAGACACACACACACACACACACACACACACACATATATATATATACATATGTATGTATATATACTATATGAATATATATTGTTGTCATCTGGCTTTGTTTTATGATAAAAATAATTTACTTCAAATTGTCCTTGAAATTGTTCATATATTTCAATGTTAAAAAAATCTTTGGATATCAATATATTGAAGACTATTAAAGTAATATAGATTCCATTTCATTACCCCATGAAATTAAATAAAGCATAAAAACTGAAGTAATTTTGTGTAATTCATACCTATGGAGATATTAAAATAATTTTTTAAATAGCCAATGCTTCAAAGAAGTCACAAAGGAAATTACAAGGTATTTTAACATGAAGTAAAAAATGAAAGATACCACAAGTTATGGTATTTAACAGTCAGAATATCCACTTAGGAATTTGCTTTTGAAAATTTCTTCTTTCAAAAGGAGAAAAAAATATGAAATCAGTCAGAAGCTAGAGAGTGGAACACTGACTTTTCAGTATTTCCCTGGGATCTTCCTGGGCATGCAGAAAACTTTGTATGTGATCCCAGGATGTATCAGAACTTCCTAAAGTTGCTCATTGTTTTTCTCACTGAAATCGCAGCCTCAGGCAGCAGAGTCGGATACTGTTCAGGTCATGGTGGGGTTGAGAATAGAACTCTTCTCCCACCCTCTCCTTGTTATTTACTCTAGGTACCTTACTTAGAGGCTTGAGATTTTGTACATCTAGAAATAATAATGTATTCTGTGTAAATTTCTTTGCAGAGTTGTAAACCTTACTTACAAATTTAATACCAAAATTACATACCGAAATTACAAGTCCATGCAATTTATTTAACTCCTGTATATTTACAACAGGCAATGGAACGTCACATTAATTCTTATTTTTTCAGTACCAAATGTATTTTAACCATTCATGAACCACTCAAACCAAATGACAGAATTAGAACAACAATAAATAATTAGTTTCATATTCTCGTTCATAATTTGGGTCTATTTTTTATGTGATAACTTTTTTCTTTTTTTAATAAGTTCTTTTATTTATTTATATTTGAAATGTTATCCCCCTTCCCAATTTTCTCTCCGCAAAACCCCTAACCCATGTCCTTCCCACTGTTTCTATGAGGGTGCTCACCCAACCTCCCACCTACTCCTGCCTCACAGCCCTGGCATTCCCCTGTACTGGGGTATCGATCCTTCACAGGACAACTCCCCCCCCACAATTGATGACCAACAAGGCCATCTTTGGCTACATATGCAGCTTGAGGCATGGGTCCCTCCATGTGTACTCTTTGGTTGGTGGTTTAATCCTTAGGAGCTCTGGTTGGTTGATATTGCTGTTCTTCCTATGTGCTTGCAAAACCCTACAGCTCCTTCAGTTCTTCCCCTAACTCCTCCATTGGGGTCCCCATGTTTAGTCGGATGGCTGGCTGTAAGCATCTGCCTCTGTATTGATCAGGCTCCTCTCATGAGACAACTATATCAGGCTCCTGTCAGCAAGCACCTCTTGGCATCACCAAATCCGAGTTTGGTGGCTGCATATGGAATGGATCCTCAGATGATATCTTTTACCTGAATTAGTCCTTGCTTATCCCCTGATATGTATCCTTTCTTGTTCTCTTTTCTTCACATTACAATGTACCTAAATGGACATTTGTTCACATATACACATGTATTACTGGTTAGATTCAATATATAAGAGGAAATGTGTGTTTATCTTATTTCTGAGATCATAACTTACCTAATATTATACATTATAAATCTATTTTCTGCAAATGTTTATTCAGATTCAGATTTTATTCACAATTGAATAGTATTCAATTATATTTTAAAAATCTATCTACATATATATCCACATATATGTGAAGGGATTTATTGATGTGCAACTTTGTTTCTGTTTGAAATAATGCAGCAATATACATTAAGTTCAACTATCTCTTTGGTAAATATGGGTGTTTATGGGGTATATGTCCTGTAGTTAAATAGTTATATGATAACTCTATTTTTATTTTTCTGAGAATCCTTCAATATGATTTCCACAATAGCAGTTTTAATTTGTAGTCTCCTGAAGTAAAAACCACAAGATTCTGCTTTCTTCACATCTTCTCATGAATTTCTTGTCAGATTTTTGGACAATAACCTTTCTGACTAGTGTTAACTAGTAACTCAATATTTTTAATTTTCATTTCCTTTATTTACAGAGACTTTTAAATGCAGTTAGTGGCCATATGCATTTTTTTAATACTGTCTATTCAGTTCATTAATTCCTTGCTGTGGGCTAGCCAAGCTTCCAGTTTCTGGAGGAAAGCAGCAAACTCAGGGTATTGAGTCAGTGACTAGGGACCAAAGCTGAAACTTAACTCTTTCATGCTCTCTCACAGCCAGAAGCTAGTGGCTAATGGCAATTTACTTCCCGTTGATAGCATCAAGTGCTTATGAAAAACAGGTTAGTTGTTTGGGCTTTTTTCTTTTTGCCTCAAAGGCCCCTCACTGTCCAGTGGAGAGGTTGAACATTTATTAACTCTTCATGAGGCACAGAGAAAAGAAAGGAAGTAAGTAATAAAGGCAAAACACAGACACAGACACACACACACACACACACACACACACACACACAGACACACACACACACACACACAGACACATACACACACACACACACACACACACACACACACACACTTTTGTAGGAACTGACCACCTGTTTCATCAGTGTCACAATTGTACATGAATACACACACACATACACACACACATATATATACACATATATGTGTAATATGTATTAATGTGTATATATGTAAGTATATACATATAGACACACAGGCATACACAAATATATATGTGGTAGAAAGGGCAGATCCCAACAGAAATACTTTATATTTTCTCTCACCCATTGGACATACTTTCTTAGAAAAAGTTCTTTATAATTATCTCCTAGATAAAATGTTACACTAAAGTCTCTGGGACCATGCCTTTCCAGAGTGCCGCCCTCACACACACGCAAAACTGGTGGGCCATATTCAGAAAGCTTAATTGCTGTAGTCTTTTCAAGTTGGCTTCTGTGAATTCCTTTGTTGTCTGGCAGTCTTATTTTCATGATGGTGAATTTC
>NW_022196915.1:69257000-69269265 GCF_008632895.1 Mastomys coucha
GACTTTTATATCATTGTCTTAAGTACATCTGAAAAGAATTTTCTCCAATTCTTTAGTCTAGCTGTCAAATGTGTTGATGGTTTCCCTTAATATGTAAAAGTTTTATTGTCATATGGTCCCATCTGTTTTTATTTGTGGCTAGTTTTTGTTCAGTTGACCATCTACTCTGCTTTCCTCAATATTTGAAGGAACTCTGTATTTTCTTTTAAATGTTTCTGTGTTTCGGTATTTAAATTAAGATATTTGACCAATTTTGAATTGAGTTTGACAAGGTAGAAGACATGAATCTAACTTTATTTTTGTGCAGATAGAAATGCAATTTTGGCAGCAACCAATTTTAATTATGTTGCCCTTTTTTCAAAGTATATATTTTCTTCTATCTCAAATATTAACTGAGCACAACTTTGCTGATTAACTTATGACTCCTCTCTTCTATTTCATTAATCTACCTGTCTATTTTTATGCCAGTGACAGACTGTCAGCACTAAACAACCTTATAGTATATTTTGAGGTTGCACATTGTGATACTTCATGCATTGCTCTTATTCCTTTGCTTATGTTTGGTCATTAGGTTTTCTATATGTATTCTTACATTTTTTTCTACAATTGTGATGTGTGAAATGGGAATTTTGACAGGCATTGAATGACTGCTGCATGTAAGTTTGGCAGTATACACATTTGTGCAATATTAATTCCGTCTATCATAAAATACATATCTTCTGTGGTTTACTATTATAATATATTGAAATTTGTGTTATAGAGGTCTTTAATTTCATTTACATATACTCTTGAATACTTTGTTTTGTGAGAAGTTATTGTTAATTGAATACTTTTCCTAGGGAACAGACTGTTATTATTTAAAAAAAATATTTCCTTTGTTTATCCAACGTATCCTTGGGAAAAAAGAGGCAATTAAAATGTTCATCTTTTGATTACCAGGAAAAAAATGGTGAGGGTGAGTAAGGAGAGGGAAGAAGAGGCATCTGGACTTAGGATAAATACAGGGTAGAGGGAAGATTTGAGAAGGTGAAGAGACCAGGATAGAAGTGAAGTGTTAACCTGGTCACATCTATACAAGTAGCTACCACCTCACAAAATAGCTGCTTAATTCTAAGAGGTCAGATATGTTTTATGTATTTTATACTAGTCAAATATTGGATTAGAAAATCTGGGTGCCAATAAGATGACTCAACCTTTAAAGGCATTTATTGCTTTTCCAAAAGACCCAAATTTGGTTCCAGGTACTCATGCCAGGTTGGTCACTATATAAAAATATTCTAGGGGAAATTGATGACTATATACTCTGTGGACAATTGAACACAAGAGTGCATTATCATATATTGCTAAACTCATTTACACACAGCTAAAAATAAAGGAAGTCTCTAAAAAGAACAGTCTTCACCAGGTGCTGGTACTACTCAGCACTTAGGACTTAGACAGGAACATCTCTGAGTTTGAACACAGCAAGTTCCAGGATAAACATAGCTAAACAGGAGGACCCTGACTTGAGCAACAATGAGAGACAGATGGGGATGGGGGGGGAGAGAGAGAGAGAAACAGAGACAGACACAGAGAGAAAAAGAGACATAGTATTGGCTATTCTATGAACAAAAAAGGAACTGTCCAAAATAAACCACTCTCTATCAAATGATTTGTGTGTCAGCTCTCATTTGTCAGGTATGCAGGTTCTTCCCTTACATTGGAAACATTGAAAACAGACTCACCTGATGACTAGATACCCTCTAGTATGGTGAATCCAGATGTGCATTTTCTGCACACTTTCCTTGATTACCTTTCCTCTAAAAATATGTTTATGGACGTGTCACACAGTGTGGGAGCTGAAGGTGATTGACATCACTATTATACCTGACCTGTTCGTATAGTACAGCTCATAGTAGAGAACATTCACCTAGGTTAAAATATTCTTGCATATTAAACCTGCTTTGAGCAGCTTTACCACACTCCCTCATTCATTAATTTTTCCTTTAAAATTAACTTTAAACAACTACCAATGCCCTTCATTCTGGCCCTTTAGTCTTATTTACTGTAAGTTACTTTTTGTTTGCAACTATCGGTCAACTTTTATTCATTATATGATGGCCTTATTTTTATTGCACAAAAAACAGTAATAAAGCATTATTCTAATATATATATATATGTATATATATATGTATGTATGTTTTATTCATAGATCATCTTTGAATCACATTGAACCTAACTGACCACTTCTATGTAATTGTCTTCAAAATGTCATGAAGAACAATCTGGTAACTGGATTCTAACACTAAATTTTGAAAATTATCATTGAGAATAAATAATCTTAGGAAACAAGTTATGGAACCACATTTAGAAGAGTAAGAATGTGGCTGCTGCAATATTATTAACATTAGTTGTCTGCCAGATTGCTAGCTAAATAATATTTAAGAGCTACATCATTTACTAACCACAGGTCAGACATCAGGGCTAATAGTGTTCAATAGTTAGTCAGAAGTCAGTTCAATTACTTTCTGTGGTTTTGTTTTTGTGTTTTAGAACAGGCTCTCAATGTGGCACAGACAAGCCTTGGACTTGTGATCTTCCTTTATCAGCCTCATAAAGCTGGGCTTTAAAGTAGCAATACCACAGCAGTCCCAATACCTTATTTTCTAAAGAAAAAGTTATTTTCTAAATATCTTGGTTCCACAATACTGTGAATTCCATTGAACTTCTGTTAGCAAGGATTTATAGAACTTCTCTCCAACAACCCCATCCATCACAGATATTTTGATAATCTGAGCTATAAATTCCCTTTGGTAATGCTGCTTACTCTGCAGCCCAAACCAGATAGAAAAGCCTGTCTTGCTTTAAAAATTACTCAAAGTTGCCAACATTTCGGTCACTTAGAGGATAAATGTGAACACTATAAATGCTTTGCTTTGCCTTAAAAAATTCCAGCAAAGTCATTTTCTACATTTCACCATTTTAGTGGTATATTGTGCATTGGATAAAAGTTTTGTTCATTCTGGAAGAAATAGACAACGCATTTTAAGCAAATGACCAATCAGAAAATGCTTCTACTCAGCAAGGCCCCAAATTTTTATTGGAAGAAATCTAGCATTGCTATATCTTCTTACAACAATTAGGAGCTAATATACATATCCAAGTTGCATCATTTACTTTAAGTAATTGGAGTAATATCTTGTGCAATGTCTGTGAAGCCTTAGCTGAACTTTGAGTTCAGGTAGTAAAGTGCTATGCATTGCTCATGAAGCTAGCAGATTGAGATCTTTCCTGTTCCTTGTACTAAAGGTATGGGTATTTTCTCTCCCAATTCTTGGAAACGTACTCCCCCAAAATTTTATTTTCTCAAGTAATGAAATAACCTTACAAAAAACTAAACTTGTGGATGATTAATTTAAACTAACACACTACCATTTTGAAATACAAGCTGGAGCATTGAAGAGTGTACCTGATTTAAAATCAATATTCTTGAACCACTACAGTTCTTCAATATGGAATTAATTAGTATAATCTTCTAAATTATGTATTTGGGGATACTATTTATTATTATTTTAATAGGAAATGAGGAGTCCAATTTCTTCTCTGTGGACTTTTTTAAAATCAGAATTGCCTATACTGTAGTTGCAATATACTGATGTGTGAATGTTCTTACAATTGTCTATATTTATTGTAATAAAGCAAAAGCTAAGAAGAAAACAAGTGTGACATTAAAAATTGACATGAATAAACATAATTTGATAAACTAAATCCCAAATACTGATTATTTTGTTATTCCATAGGGTTATTTGGACCCAGGGATGGGAAAATCTGAAATATACACATTTTAATACTATTTAAGTTAAAAGTATATCTCCACTGATACCTCAAGTATCTGAGTGCAATTGAAGGTGGATAATATAAGTGGTTGTTCTGAAGGAGCTCTAAGTGGCCAGAAAATTTGTCCACATTTTCTAAGTGTTTTTTGGAAATAGCTCACCTACAGAAAAAAATTATATTTTTGTGAGAATATAATTAAGTGTTCATAATCCATCTTAAAGTCTTCTCCTCTAATAAGCAAATATACATGTCTACTTGAAATAAAGGGGATTTGTTTTTATAATCTGCTAAAAAATCACTTGGTTTTCAGCAATTTCATAAACTTTGATCAGTCATTGTTATCAAAACCAAATTTAAAATATAAAAGTTTGGACAACTGAGGAGGTTCAGAAGGCAAAGGCTCATGCTATGCAAGCTTCATGACATAAGTTAGGTACCCAGAACCCATGAGATGGAAGAAAGGAATTAACTCATAATGGTTTTCCTGACTTCTACTCCGCAGCACAGGCATATCTTCATACACACATACTCATGTGAGCACAACCCCCCTAAACACATAACCAAGATAGAAGTCATCTGACAGAAAAAACAAAACAAAACAAAATCCTTCTGAAACAGGAAGATTTGACAAGTAAAACATCTTCATTTTATTCAATTAATTATGTAGGTTTTCTTTAATATCTACAGAATTCAAAAGCCATTTTAATATTTCAGAACACATTGAAACTAATGACAATTATAAGGAGTTTGTGCAAATGTATTTTGTTTCACATAATATATTTTTTACATTTGTGTACATTGACCCCTTTGAAACATTAGTATAAACAACTAGAGTAATTACAATTAGTGCTCAGTAGGGCTTTATTTCACAACAAAGAAATCATATATTAATAAAAGGTTGTTTTGATAAATAAAATAACTTAATTGCAAATTAGTTACCAAAATTGTTATGCTTATATATAACATTCCTGTAAATTGACTGTAATTTCAAAATGATTTAAAAATACTATATATGTATATAATATATAGTATATATTAGTCTAAAGGTCAAACTAAGACATGAATTTATACATTTAAACTGAAATTATATTTGAGTGAAATTACATTCTTACTAAAATATTAAAAATATATATTTCAATTAATCATACTTGTCTTTTTTATAATCTGATATATCACTTTATCTAATAGCTGCATTATGAAAGACACATTTCTGATACAAAATATCAAATGAAATCTTAGATCTGAAATATACAGTCTGTGGCTGGCTTAAGGTAAGAGTTATTAATTTGAAGAAGAAGACAGGGGATTAAGAATCCCACAATATATCAGGTTATTAAATAAAAATGATAATTAATATGAAAGAACAGCTAAGAAAGACTTCTTGGCTTGCATTATTTAATTAACAATTATTTGATGTGCTTCTATTTTACATGTCTGGTTGGTGCTAGAAATACACACTGAATAGAAAAGATAACCATCCTTCTGTGGAGTTTATTACAAAGCTATTTCTTTAACTCTTCTAATTAAACTCTATTTATTCCTTAATTGCCTTTTTCTATTGCATCTTCCTCCACAACACACATTAAATATTGACCTCACTATGTGCTTTAAAATTTTACTTGTTAAAATGTATCACACACATACACACACACACACACACACACACACACACACACACACACACAAATACACACATATATATATATATATGTGAATATATATATATACTTTCAGTATTTGATGACTATGAATTTGACTTTGTGAAAATTTTGTTTTCTGAAACTGTTTTAAATATTATATTTATCAAATACAGTGGTAGAATAGACTTCTCTTTTCTTTGTAGACAGTTGTCTCTTAAATGATTACATTATTTGTTAAGTATTTGTATAAAGTTTACAGTAGTCTCTTGGTACATATAAATTCTTATGTTTTAAAACCTGTAAATGGAGAAAAAAATTAAAGACATCAAGGGAGCACAGAAACAAAAGACAAATTTGTTGCTGAATTAAAGCCTTGCTATAAATTTAGAATGAGAAAAAAAAATTTTTTTTTTTTGATCATGAGATAAGTTTTAAAATATAGTGTTTCTGGTGTGAAGAGGGTAGGAATAGGAAAGAAATTCTGTGAACAAATATTCTATATGCTTTTGAACCTAAAGAAAGTATACATTTTGAAAGAAAAGCAGCCATAGAAGCAGACAAAAGTGATATCATATAGTACTGGCTAAGGACAGTTAGGAAGTTATAAACAATAACATAATCTCTAAAGATAGAAATAGATATTTTAATACAAAAGCTGTTAAAAGTTCAGGATAAAATTTATTGACCATTTCCGTACACTATTTGCAATAAAACAAAATAATGCTTTATGGATTTAATTTTTAATCTCTTTTTTTGATTCTTTGAATATTTGTAACATTCTCTTTTTATTAAATGTTCAGAATTAGATAGTATTACTTGTCAATTTTCAAGCCTAGACAATTGATATCTTCCTACATTTCCTACCTGGAGATATACACAAGCACAGAAACAATTCATGCCCATAAAGGCTCATTATCACTGCTTATGTCAAATTTCAGATTCACTTTTACACCAGTGAGTATTATTAGTTCTTATACTATGGGCCTTATTGTATTATATTTTCTTCTCTGTTAAAGATTTTGGTCACAGTCAATTCTCAATGAAGCTATGAGAGTTTCCACCTGTAAAAGTTCATTGGTTCATGCCACCATTTCTTGATTCTTAGTTTTCTTTTTTTCATTAGATATTTTCTTTATTTACATTTCAAATGTTACCCCTATTCTGGTTTTCCCTACAAAAAATTCCTGTCTGTTCTCTCCTCCTCAGGAAATTGGGCATAGTACTACCTAAAGACCCAGCAATACCACTCCTGGGCATGTACCCAGAAGATGCTCCAACATGTAATAAGGACACATTCTCCACTATGTTCATAGCAGCCTTATTTATAATAGCCAGAAGCCGGAAAGAACCCAGATGTCCCTCAACAGAGGAGTGGATACAGAAAATATGGTACATTTACACAATGGAGTACTACTCAGCTATTAAAAACAAGGAATTTATGAAATTATTAGGGAAATGGATGGAACTAGAAAATATAATCCTGACTGAGGTAACCCAATCACAAAAGAGTTCACACATGGTACGCACTCTCTGATACATGGATATTAGTAGAGAAATAGCCTCTCTGTGTGCCTAGGACCACCTTGGGTTTGTAACATTATTTTGTACTATACTTATTTATATATATGCATTACTGTTTTTATAGGTATTGATCATTTTCTATCACTCTGCTCGTCCTCTTGGCTTAGACAATTGTACTGAATGTTAGCTCTTTCAGACAGTCATTGTTTACTTCATAAAGTCATTCAATTTTGCTGAAGTTTTATCTGATCACCAAGACTTCACAATTGTTTTTTGTTGTTTTTTTCTTCGAGGCAGGGTTTCTCTGTGTAGCACTGGCTGTCCTGGAACTCACTCTGTAGACCAGGCTGGCCTTGAACTCAGAAATCCACCTGCCTCTGCCTCCCAAGTGCTGGGATTAAACGCGTGAGCCACCACTGTTCCGCGCTATCTCCCGCCAGCAGGAAAGACGCGGCACACATAGGATCCTTCTGCAGTACAAGCTTTAATGCATCACAAGCTTCAGTTGAGGAGGAGGAGAGCCCCGACTATCTCAAAACCCTTCCCTTATATAGAGCTGTATGCCCGCCTCAGATGTGGCGACTCATAATAGGCTGTGTGACGATCAGGCCATTTGATGTGACCAAAGGCACTCGTTGGGATTTACAGGCACACGCGCACAAAGCGTTCTTATGCCAACGACAAGGCATTCTTATACCAACGGCAAGCCAAATGTCATCGCCATTTTGTAATGGCGATGTGCTTATGAAGTGGCTTCCCACACACCACTGCTCTGCTGACTTCATAAATTTTTAAAATTGATACATTAATTTTAAATTTACTAATCTCAACCTCTTATATATTTTATAAAGAGTATATTTTTTAATAAATTTCATATAAAACTTAATTTTTACTCCACAAAAACCCTTGAGTCCAAGTATATTGACATGCTCATTCCTCATTAACTCCTTGGAACACGTAATAATTGTTATTAAATAATTGAATAATAAATGTGATAAATAGATAAAATTGATAAAATTTAACAAATTCAACAGAATAAAATAATATCTGAATAGTTATCATATTTCTGAAAGTATCCCTTATGATTACCATATTTTTAAGTCTTTGATGGGTCTTTAGTAAATTAACTAAATTTAACAAACCATATTTAATATAAATTTACTTAGTAAATATAGTGGAGTATATGGCTTCATATGCTTGTACAATGAGTATTTTCAGTATCTATTTGAGAAGTGAGTTTTTTGGTATCATATAAAAGAATTGACAAGATGTGTAAATATCTCTCAATTAAAGTTAGAGACTTTAAGCATTTATATATTTTGTGTTTCATTTATATGTGACACACACATACACATACATACACACACAATTTTGGTTTAGTATATTGCAGATTTAAGATTTAATATTTCCAAAACAGAAAATATAATTTTTGTTTGGTTATTTATTTATTTATTTTAAACCCCAGATTTTTATCTCTGCCCCCATCCACCCTTAGACTCTTTCACATGGCATACCTCCTCTCCACTCTCCTGTCTCCATGAAGATGTTCCTACCCCCACTCCACCAGACCTCTAAGTTCCCTGGGGCCTCTAGTCTCTGGAGAGTTAGGAACATCTTCTAACTAAACACACACCCAACAGTCCTCTGCTATATATGTGTTTGGGCCTCATATAGCTTGTGTATGCCACCTGGTTGGTGGTCCAGTGTCTGAGAGACCAGGTGGGGAGGGTTTAGGTTAATTGAGACTGTTGGTCCTCTAACAGGGTTGCCCTCCTCCTCAGCTTCTTCTAGCTTTCCCCCAATTCAACCACAAGGGTCAGCAGCTTCTGTCTGATTGTTTACAAACATCTGCATCTGACCTTTACAGTTGCTTGTTGGGCCTTTCAGAGGGCAGTCATGAAAGGTCTCTTTTTGTGAGTGCTCCATAGCCTCAGTAATAGTTTCAGGCCTTGGAATCTCCCCTTGAGCTGGATCCCACTTTGGGCCTGTATCTGGATCTTCTTTACCCCAGACTCCTCTCCATCTTAATCTCTGCACGTTCTTTTAGACAGGAACATTTAAGGGTCAGAGTTGTGACTGTGAGATGGCAAACCCATCTGTCACTTGATCCCTGTCTTTCTGCTGAAGGTAGGCTCTACAAATTTCCTCTCTCCAATGTAGGTCAATTCATCTAAGGTCCTCCCTTTGAGTCCTGAGAGTCTCTCACCTCCCGGGTCTCTGGTACATTTTGAAGAGTCCTCCTAACCTCCTACCTCCCAAGGTTACCTGTTTCCATTCTTTCTTCTGGCCCTCAGGGCTTCAGTCCTTTTCTCCCACCCAATACCAAATTATGTTCTCTTTTCCCCACCAAAACCCCTCTTCCTCTCAGACCCCACCCTCCACCCTCCAATGATTTCTTTCTTCTCCCTCCCAAATGAGACTGAGGCATCCTCACTTGGGCTCTTCAGCTTGTTGACCTTTTGAGTTCTGTGGACTCTATCTTGGATATTCTGTATTTTTTTTTTTTTTTTTTTTGGCTAATATACACTTATTAGTGAGTACATACCATGCATGTCCTTTTGGTTCTGAGTTACTTCATTGAGGATGATATTTTCTAGTTCCATCCATTTGCCTGAAAAACTCAGGATGTCCTCATTATTAATAGCTGAGTAGTATTGCATTATGTAAATGAACCACATTTTCTGTATACATTCTTCAGTTGTGGGACATATGGGTTGTTTCTAGCTTCTGGCTATTACAAATAAGGCCACTATGAACAGAGTGGAACATGTGACCCTGTGGCATGGAGGAGCAACTTTTTGGTGTATTCTCGAGAATGGTATTTCTGGGTCTTCAGGTAGATCTATTTCCAATTTTCTGAGGAACCTCCAGATTGATTTCCAGAGTCATTATACCAGTTTGCACTCCCACCAGCAGAGGAGGAGTGTTGCTCTTTCTCCGCGTCCTTGCCAAAATGTGCTGTGGCTTGAGGTTTTGATCTTAGCCATTGTGATTGGTGGAAGGTGAACTCTCAGGGTCGTTTTGATTTGCATTTCTCTGATCACTTAGGACCTTGAACATTCTCTAGGTGTTTCTCAGCCATTTGAGATTCCTCTGTTGTGGATTGTGGATTTAGTTTTATATTCCATTTTTTGATTGAGTTGTTGGCTTTTTGGTGGTTGGTTTCTCAAGTTCTTTATATATTTTGGATATCAGCCCTCTATCAGAGGTGGGGTTAGCGAAGAATTTTTCCCAATCTGTATGTTGCTGATTTGTTTTATTGACTATGTCTTTACCTTACAGAAACTTTCCAGTTTCATGAGGTCCCATTTCTCAATTCTTGATCTTAGAGTGAGAAGCAATTCTCAAAGTAATATGGAAAGATTAAAAAAAAACAATGAAAACAATTCTTAACAATAAAAGTATGGCTAGAGGAATCACTATCCCTGACCTCAAGCTTTACTATAGGGCAATAGTGATTAAAACTGCATGGTATTTGTATAGAGACATGTGGAGAGCTGAGCCCTGAGCAAGAGGCCTCATAAACAAAGCCCTTATTTGGCTAAGCTACTGCTATTGGTTGCTTCTACATCTGGTGATCTATCTGTTTTTGCTACATGGCCCATTGGATTTGGCTAAGCTTGGGAGTACTCAACAGCCAAGGGTGGGCCAGGAGGCGGAGCTTAAGTAATCTCCAGAGAGGCAGGAGGCAGAAGCCATAAGATTAGAGCAGGAGGAGAAGCAGACAGGAGAGAGCAGGAGGGAGAAGCATTGTTAAAGGTTTCCTGAAATAAACTGCAAAGGAAGAGCTCGTGCAGTTGCATCTTTCTTGCTGGATGAGGAGGACGCAACAACTGGTGGCCCGTACGGGGGGAAAAAGAAAAGAAAAACCTCCCAACAGTTGGAGGCCTGGACCGGGAGAAAGTAAAAGAAAAGTAACAGTTGGAGGCCTGGACAGACTGGGAAGGAAAAACCTCTTGAGACTCAGAACCTTTTGCAGTCAGGGTAAGCCGGCTGGTAAATTCCCAGGTAAGTGGGATGATAAGGGCCTCGGAAGTAGAGGCAATAAAGACCTCGGAAGTAGAGGCTATAAAGAGTAGTGAACTGAAAGTAAAAGAAAAGTAACAAAAAAAGTAAAAGTAACAAAAATAACCATGGGCGCTTTGTATTCAATTTTTCTGGCTCTCCCAGAGCTGTTATTATCAAACTCAATTTTTCTGACTCTTCAAGAGCTGTTAAGACCTGTGTGGAAGCTCTTTAGGAGCTGTTTGGAAGGTCAGCGCTGTTTTAAGGCTGTGGAAGAGCTACCCTCAGCAAGCAGCCCTATGCGGGGGGTGGGTAAATTCAGCTTGGGAGATACTAGCCACCTGTTTCTGGTTAATGTTAACCCTGGCAGCAGCTTGGTATCCCTGGGAAGCCCAAGACCTTAGGGGATTAAAGAAAGCAGTGGGAGAGGATGGCCCTCATTCACCCTGGGTACAGACCATCCTTGAGGGCTTTGCCCACCAGGCTCTCACCCTCAGAGATTGGAAAGAAATGGTCAAGGCTGTGTTCCCCTCACCCATGTTCCTTAAATGGATGGCCTTTTACCAGGAAGAGTGCTGAGTGCAGAGAGAACAGAACCAACATGTATCTTTAAGGGAAGAAATGTTTCAATTCGACTGTTTAGAACAAATCCTCAGTCTATAGTTAGACCTGTTAGTTCTAAGGTGTATGAGATAGAGGGGTCAGCCCAATTTAAAGAGAGCTGCCTAGAAGATCAGAAGTGTTGTAAGGGAGTTGAAGAAGGGCAGAAAGCCACATTAGAACAGCTGAAAGAGGAGCAGTCAGTGAAATCAAAAAAGGAGAACTTAGGCACAGATTGGTTTGATACAGATGAGGAAATACAAGATCTAATTGAGAAGATAGAGAAAAGCTCCCTTAAGAAGAAGCAGAAGAAAAGGGGCCAGAGACTGAAAAAGGCCCCCTAGGCTGCGTACTGTCAGTGCCTCCCCCCTATAATCCAATCAACAGTGGGGGTCCAGGACTTTCCTTTTACCCAGAGGTTTGGCGAGCATTGAGGTCAGAGCTCCAGCTCGCCTGCCCAATTTTTCAAGATGCTCAATCCTTCTTTAGAGAACATCCTGTGATCTTTCCAAAGATTACATCAGCTGCCTCTATAACTGGGGCTCCAAATATGTTTACTGATGGTACTAAAACAGGCTGTGGAACCTATTTGGTAGAGAAACAAGAGCCCATGTCATGTCAATTCCCACCGGGCTCTCCTCAAGTAGTTGAATTAAAAATAGTAATTGAAGTTTTTAAAAATT
>NW_022196915.1:69269276-69269722 GCF_008632895.1 Mastomys coucha
AAGAAAGAATTGCTCTTGCTCTTTTTACCTTAAATTTTTAAAATTTGGATGTAGGTGCCCTTTCTCCTGCGGATCGTCATCAGTGCTGCAGAGGTTCCTTGAAGGGATTTATGAAGTGGAAGGATATTCTGACAGGTTCATGGCATGGCCAAGATCTGGTATTGACATGGGTGAGAGGCTCTGTTTGTGTGTTTCCACAGGACCGCCAAGATCCCATTTGGGTCTCCAAGCAATTGACAAGGAAGTGTGCAACACAGAATGGAGAGATCATGCCCGAGAGTCCTGTGCACTCTTCTTCTTCTGTTCCTGGCAGAGAGCCAAGCGGAGCCGAGATGGAGGATTCTGTAGGTGTTTCCAAGACCAATGCCGATATGCCATAATGCTTGAGTGTTTCCTCACCTTTTTAGTACCAATAGAAGTTTAGATGTTTCATTTTTGCCTTTAGA
>NW_022196915.1:69269732-69269880 GCF_008632895.1 Mastomys coucha
TGGTTGGTCTCCTATTGCTGGTCTGCCTTGTGGGCCTGTGGTATATATGCAGGATCAGGTTTACTCAGAGAAGGAATGCAGCCATGATTGTGCAAGCATTTATGGCCATGGAGGCAGGACAGTTCCCCCAGACATGGCTAACAGTCAT
>NW_022196915.1:69269890-69270018 GCF_008632895.1 Mastomys coucha
TCGTCCATCACGTTCAGGCTGTAAGGCTGAGCACTGCATTTGAGATACACTGTTTGCTGTTAGTGGTCTCAAGAAGAGCATGTCTGATTGATGCAGGTTGATACTGCCCTTTCCCCAATTCTCCCATT
>NW_022196915.1:69270514-69271007 GCF_008632895.1 Mastomys coucha
ATTAGAGCAGGAGGAGAAGCAGACAGGAGAGAGCAGGAGGGAGAAGCATTGTTAAAAGTTTCCTGAAATAAACTGCAAGAAGAGCTTTTGTAGTTGCGTCTTTCTTGCTGGACGAGGAGGATGCAACAGAGACATACACTACACATTGATCAATGGAATAGAGTTGAAGACTCAGGAATACAACCACACACTTATGCACACTTGATCCTTGACAAGGAAGCCAAACATATACAATGGAAAGTAGTAAGCATATTCAACAAATGATGCCTGTCTAACTGGCTGTCGATATGTAGAAAAATGAAAATAGATCCATATTTGTCACCTTGCATAAAACTCAAGTCTATGTGAATCAAGGATCTCAACATAAAACCAGATATGATGAATCTAAAAGAAGAAAAAGTGGGAAAGAGACTTGGACTCATTGGCACAGGGGGAATTTTCTAAATAGAATTCCAATGGCATAAAAATTATTGTTTTATCTTTGTTTGATGGT
>NW_022196915.1:69271017-69272884 GCF_008632895.1 Mastomys coucha
TTTTAATTGGACCTGATGTCTCCTTCAATCAAGAAAAATTATCCCTGTTATTGGAAACCTAGTATTGATGTATATTTTAGTGGGCATATTATCAAATTAGCCTCTAAATATTTACAATATATTTAGACATACATATCTAAAGATTAGTACTACTTTTCAGCCTTGTTAAGAAAAGATTTTTTTGTTGTTCATTCGATTTTGGTGAAGGTGAGAATTAATTATGAAACAAAGTCATCTCAATGTATGACAATTGAATACCTAGCCCTAATTTAGGCATTTATATTAACCGTGCAGGAATAAAGGAACATCATAATAGAAACACAGAAATAATTTAAGAACAAGAGTATAGAGAGGTGTTCTATAATGCATTGCCTTTGGGAGATGTCATGGCTGACATGCAGACAAACTCCCAGGATCAGTGTTTGTGTGAAGACCTGTTAATGACTGGGCCTATGAAAATTCCATCACACATAGATATAGAAGAGGTTAATGAGACTTATACATTCCTAAACAGCTGTAATCAGTTAAGGGTGCTGGAAAATATTTAGTCATACTCCTCACTGATGCAGTCCCTGGTAAGATATTCTTGTACCTGTAAATAACCTTCTATTCATGTTCATGCAAGCATTCCTGATTAAATATAGTGGGTCACACACAAAAAAAGAAAAACAGAAAAGGAAAGTAGTGGGGGACTTATTTGGTAGAATTGTTAAGAGGGACTGAGATGTGTATAACAGGGTGCAATGGTTAAATTATTAACCACAGTTTAATAGCTTATCTAGAAACAGACAATTCTATGTAACTGATTAGTCTCACAAATAGAGACAGACTACTGAAGATTGGATATGAATTTAGTGAAATTCATAATTTTCTTGTGTAAACACAATCACAATGAAACCACATAAATTGAAATTGTAATAAAGTAAATTACAATTGGAAACAGTATAAGTCAATATTATAAAGATAAATGTTTCTATGAGTGTTTGTTAACACAGAATCTAAAATTTCTAGGTTAATAATCACACTCTAATTAAGTCATGCAAAAAGAGATTGAAATGCAATTCAATTAGCAAGTCTCATCAATTCTGGAAATTTTATCCTTTTCCATTGGTCTTAGATGTTGCACTCTGTTTCATGAATGACATATTAGGTGATAAGAATGTGTCTCCATAGTAAACACCAAAATATGCTGGAGATGATCAATCTAAATAAACAAGATAGTAAATAATCCATTTAAAAATGTATTCTACAACTTAATATTGATAAATGAACAGTATATATAAGAATGTAACAATTAAATTTTATATAACAATATTCGAAGTGATTTCTTATATACATATATTGTTTCTATCATAATTACCTTATATATAATGAGTGTATTTATTCTATGCACAACAAACAACTAGAATTGCATGATTTAGTGAGGTAGTAAGAGGAACTCACTTATCATGAGGAAGCCAATAATTTCAGGAGATACAGCCATATACAAAATGAGTCATAGGATATAGAATGATGTAACCAAAGGAGTGAAATAGGATAAAGTTTGTGTTATAGAATAAATAAGATTTGATTAAATATATTGTGTTTTCTCTCTATATAACATAGATCTATCCAATGACATGAAAATGTTCATCTTTATTATTTGATCTGAATTCAAAAAATAAAGATGATTCCTGATGAAACATTCAAATTGAAGACATTTAATCAAAACATGTAAAACATACTGGCACTATGTTCATAAATATAAAATTCCCACCAGCTATTCTAGATGAGCATTTAAATATAAAGCCCCTCCCCCATAGTTTACCTAGGTTGTTTATTGAGTTGGGATTAAAGGAACTGGTTTTTTTTTTTTTTTTTTTTTTTT
>NW_022196915.1:69272968-69273325 GCF_008632895.1 Mastomys coucha
CTCTGTAGACCAGGCTGTCCTTGAACTCAGAAATCCACCTGCTTTTGCCTCCCAAGTGCTGGGATTAAAGACATGTGCCACCACCACCTGGCCAGGATTAAAGGAACTGAATGTTTGTAAATTCTAAAGTCACAGATATTCTGGTTCCCCAAATGGCAAATGTTGAAATTGAAACATGGTTAAAACTAAGGAAGAGACAAAAATGTCACAGGTTGGATGGTCAGCCAAGATACTAATCCGAATATTTATTATCAATGAGTAAAGTGAATTTCAAGATTCTAATTTCCCTCTTAAGCTCTTGTTCTCCTTCTTGTTTTTACTTTCACTTCTTGCTCCCTCTCTCCCCCTCCTTTCCTC
>NW_022196915.1:69273335-69273990 GCF_008632895.1 Mastomys coucha
GACCATGGCTGGCCTCTACTTCTCTACTTTTCTACCCTTTTCTACCTATTCTCTCTGTTTTCTATAATAAAGTTCTAAAAGCAAAAATAAATCTAATTTTTGTATATTTGTTGATTATAAGGGCTCTGAAGAATTCCATGCCAAAAGGATATATGCAAGGATATGTATGAAGTACGGTCTTTAAAGTCATTCAATGAGAACAAATCTATAGAGAACAGAATACACACATGTATGTTTTCTTGTAATAGTTTCTGAGGTACTTTTCTACTACTACTACAACTACAATGACTACTACTACCATTTCTTTACTATTTTAGGAACAATTTATTACCATTTCATTTTTTTATTATTAGATGTTTTTTATTTACATTTCAAACGGCATGTCCTTTCTCACTTTCCCCTCCTGAAAAAAAAAAACAAAACCTGTTTGCCCCCCTTCCACCTGCTTACCAACCCATTCTCTCCTGCTTCCTGACCCTGGCATTCCCCTACACTGGGGCATAGAATCTTCACAGGACGAAGGGTCTCTCCTCCCATTGATGACACACTAGGCTATCCACTGCTACATATGCAGCTGGAGCCATGAGTCCCACCATGTGTACTCTTTGGATGATGGCTTAGTTCTTGGGAGCTCTGAGGGTACTTGTTAATTCAT
>NW_022196915.1:69274000-69274479 GCF_008632895.1 Mastomys coucha
ATCCTAAGGGGCTGCAAACCCTTCAGCTCTTTCCGTCCTTTCTCTAGCTCCTTCATTAGGGACCTTGTGCGCAGTCCAATGGATGGCTGTGAGCCTCTACTAATGTATTAGTTAGGTACTGTCAGAGCCTCTCAGGAGACAGCCATATCAGGGTCCTGTCAGCCAGCACTTGCTGACATCCACAATAGTGTTTGGGTTTGGTGATTGAATACGGGAAGAATTCCAAGGTGGAGCAGTCTCTGGATTGTTCTTCCTTCAGTCTCTGCTCCCTAGTTTGTCTCTGCAACCCCTTCCATGGGTATTTTCTTCCCCCTTTTCAGAAGGAACGAAGTATCGACACTTTGGTCTTCCTTCTTCTTGAGTTTCTTGTGGTTTCTGGATTGTATTTGGGTATTTTGAGCTTCTGGGCTAATATCCACTTATTTGAGAGTGCATACCATGTGTGTCCTTTTGTGATTGGGTTACCTCACTCAGGATGA
>NW_022196915.1:69274489-69274859 GCF_008632895.1 Mastomys coucha
ATCCATCCATTTCCCTAAGAATTTTATAAATTCATTTTTTAATAGCTTAGTAGTACTCCATTTTGTAAATATACCACATTTTCTGTATCCATTCCTCTGTTGAGGGACATCTGTGTTGTTTCCAGTATCTGCCTATTATAAATAAGGCTGCTATGAATACAGTGAGGCATATGACCTTATGTCATGTTGGGACATCTTCTGGATATATGTCCAGGAGTGGTATAGCTGAGTCCTCAGGTAGAACTATGTCCAGTTTCCTGAGGAACTGCCAAACTGATTTCCAGAGTAGTTGAACCAGCTTTCAATTCCACCAGCAATGAAGGAATGTTCCTCTTTCTCCACAACCTTGCCAGCATCTGCTGTCACCTGA
>NW_022196915.1:69274876-69275498 GCF_008632895.1 Mastomys coucha
TTTATCCTAGCCATTCTGACTGGTGTGAGGTGGAATCTCAGGGTTGTTTTGATTTGCATTTTCCTGATCACTAAGGATATTGAACATTTCTTTAGGTGTTTCTCAGCCATTCAGTATTCCTCAGTTTAGAATTCTTTGTTTAGCTCTTTCCTCCATTTTTAATAAGGCTAATTGATTCTCTGGAGTCTAACCTCTTAAGTTCTTTGTATATATAGGATATTAGTCCTCTATCAGATCTTGGATTGGTAAAGATCTTTACCAATGTATTGGTTGCCATTTTGTCCTACTGACAGTGTCCTTTGCCTTACAGAAGATTTGCAATTTTGTGCAGTCCCATTTTCTAATTCTTGAGCTTAGAGCACAAGCTATTGGTGTTCTTTTCAGGAAAATTTCCCCTGTGCCCATGTGCTTGAGACTCTTCCCCACTTTCTTTTCTATTAGTTTCAATGTATCTGGTTTTATGTGGAGGTCCTTGATCCAGTTGGACTTGAGCTTTATACAAGGAAATAGGAATGAATCAATTTGCATTCTTTTACATGCTAATTGCCAGTTGAGCCAACTACTACTATTATTTCTAAATAAAGTCAATAAACTTAGTTATTACTGAACTTATATGACATGC
>NW_022196915.1:69275508-69275821 GCF_008632895.1 Mastomys coucha
TTTACAGTTCTTTGTGATTTTTTCTGAACAGTCTACTAACTGTCAAAAGCACTATAATCTTCCTATTTTTTTAATGTTCTAAATATACATAATGTGTTTTTTCAAAAATATTTTGTATGAGACACTGCCTTCTTTTACAGACAAATAAGCTTCTAATTTTGAGGATATTGAGCTGTATGATAACAGCAAAAAATATTAACAGAGAACCATTCTTCTTTACACTAAACCTCAACTAGATTACTTATTTTTGGTTTTTGAATCATGAACACTATCTACATGATAGTTATTAATTTCACTAATATTCAGTATTGTA
>NW_022196915.1:69275831-69276542 GCF_008632895.1 Mastomys coucha
GACGATGGTGGTTTTAGTCTGGATCATTTTAGTGTACCACATGGTGTTGCTGTGTTTCAGTTAGGCAAGAAACTATTTTCAGAATATAGATATTGAAACTATTTAATGCTTCCATCTTTTGGTAAACATTTTGATTATACTGCTCTCAAGAGGAGCTTTTAAATTATCTTTGATAATTAAATTATAGTAGAAATTGTTCATATGAGTAATTGACTTCTTTGCTTTAGTTATTTCAAAATACACACTAGTTCCAAAAGCACTCAAACATTCATAAGTGACTTTGCACAATTTTTAGCAGCTTTGTTTCTTTTCATGTATCACTAAAAGTATTTTCCTTAACCATGTAGACCATAAACAAATGATATCTGTCAATATCTTTTTTTGCAACAATTCAGTTTGAAATGTACCGAACCAATAATATGCTTAAAATATATATTTTTACTGTACGGGACTTGTTTAAGCACTGCCAGATCTGTTGAGGAAAATCTGAAGTCTCAGCAGCTAATGTGTGGGAATTCTGAGGTGGGGGTAGGGCTAGTTAGCATGTAGAATTCATTCAGAAGAACCTCAATATTTGCTTCTGAGGGGTTTCAATTACTTTGGTGAGGCCTTGCCCAAGTTATTAAAGTTGATCTCTTTCACTTAACATCAGTCAATATTAATGACAGCTTCAAAATATTACTCCTACAATATGCTTTCTCAGCCTTATCT
>NW_022196915.1:69276610-69276803 GCF_008632895.1 Mastomys coucha
CACATGGAATGCAACATCAAAATATACACAAACACACAGACACACACACTCAGATGTACACACATACAAAACATACCTTTTATCCACATATATGAAATAAATAACTTGGCTAGACATTCAGCTTTTAGTGAGGGAAATACAAGTATAGTTATCAATTTTAGGCTTAAAAAATCACCTTATTTAGTTTAATTTT
>NW_022196915.1:69276813-69277295 GCF_008632895.1 Mastomys coucha
ATCTTATATTTATCAATAGAAATGAGCTTTTAGGAAACATGGTTTTTGGTAGACAAAGACTTAGAACCATTTCCCAACAATCTTCAAATAGAGTTCAAACAAGATATTAAGTGTCATTATACTTATACTTGTGTATAAATATAAAATATATGTATGAGTCATGATAGTGTAAGTTCCTAATGATGTAAAGAATATGAAACATCCTGAATCCTTACTTGATGTGTGTAAGAACATTGAGACCCAGAGGTTCATGAGTATTGATGGAAACCACAGAATGTTTAGAATAGTGCAAATCTCTAGTTGATAACAGTAACATGGTAATTATTACATTTATTGTAGTTGTACTATTTAAAATATAAAAGTGAATTATAAAATATTTAAAAGATAGTTTTCTAATGCAATGTCAATTTTAAGTATTACTATGACTTACTGAGCTTATTAAAATTATCCTCTATTAGGTAGCACTGGGAACTTTTATTCTC